>NC_051176.1:174460628-174550628 GCF_013339695.2 Rhipicephalus sanguineus
ATACGTTTTACAAATGTTATCACACTCTCTTACTTTCCTTTCCTTTTTTTCAGTTGTGTATGTGCACTGTCAACAGCGTCAGTATGCTTTTATAACTTCTGATGCCTCTAATGTAAATTTTTATGGTTCCAGATAGTTTACTTGTTAACTACTATGTATGAGGGGAAGTCAAGAAGTAAAGGCACATTTGAGAAACAGTACACTTATTGTAATGATAGAAAACTGAAGCATACATTATTTTTTCTACATTACCTGCCTGCACTTCAACGCATTCTGTGTAACGTTTCACAAGTTTCTTGATTCCGTCCGAAAAAAGTTTTTGGGTTGCACCTGTAACCATTTTTGCACAGCATCATGACTTCTACGTCAATAGCGAATCTTCTTCCCCCGAGTGCTTCTTTCAATGGTCCAAACATATGAAAATCGCTTGGAGCCAGGTTTGAACTGTGTAGTGGGTGTCCCAGCCATCCAAAACCCAACTTCTTTATTGTTTTGGCAGTCCGCTTGGCAGAATGTGGCCGAGCATTATCTTGCTGCAGGATGACACCTTTTCGCAGTTTTCCATGACATTTGGATCTGATTGGAGGTTTCAGTTTCGTTTGCAACACATCACATTAGTTCACACTGTCCACAGTTTCGCCTCTTGGGGTGAAATGAATGGCTACGACACCGTCCTTGTTCCAGAATGGTGTTAGCATAATCTTATGAGCTCATGGTTGATGTTCAAATTCCTGAAATTCTGGTGATGAGTGTTTCTGAATTATGCTCGCAGCTTTACCTTCAGGTTTGTGATGATGTATCCAAGTTTCATACACAGCAGCAATTCGCTCTAAAAAAAATCCCATCTCCCTCACTACAATAACGGGTCAAATGTTTACGAGAGAGATGTCAAAACTTTGGTGCCTTATGATGAGCTGATAATTCATTTGGGACCCACCTTGCACACACTTTAGAAAAATTTAGCCTGTTTTGTACGATGGAATACGCTGAACCAAAACTGATATGTAAAGTATTGGCAATTTCGTCTGCTGTGATTTGTCTGTTTTCCATCATGATACCCTCAAATGTCGATGGCCTGCTTGATCTTTCCATGTCACATAGTTAGTCCATGTTCGACATGCACTATCGATTTGGAGATCTTGCGTCGTGATAAACAAATGTCGCTATAATGTGCTTGCATTCGGCGAATAATTCCTGCAGGTTTATCACCTTCCGCAGCGAAAAGCGAATCACTGCCCTCATTTCCTCCCTGGTGAAGATTGACAATGGGGCAGCCATGTTTAACGGTCTGCTACACTCTGACTAAAGCAGGAATAAGAGTGACACATTCCAGAGAAGTGTTTCAGACACTAATACAGTGCTGGATACTATACTCGGCGACAACTTATCGTTATATTTTACATATAACTTAATGTTTACAGTAAACTTGGTGTACCTAACAGAATTTTAAGCATGTGGTGTGTTGAAGAACTACATTATGAAAAGCTTTATTGCACATTACAGCAACATTTATTACAGCTATATTTCCTGCTTGAGACCATCCCACTTTGGGACGATGGCCATGTGTAAGTGCAGGCCCTTCTGTAACGCAAGCTAGGGTGACTAGGGCGATTAGCACAGAAGGGTCTGCATTTACATTCAGCCGCTCTCCTAAAGTAAGAGTAATCTCTATTAGGCAAGATGCATCAACCAAGCTTCAATGACCAATAGTCAAAGAAACATTGGTAACAGGTATTTAGGACGCTTAAAAACAGTGTAATTTTCAATTTAACGTTCCGTTAGCGTCTATTGAAAGTTATAAAGGAAATTTCAATTGGTTATCGGAGGCCAATAGTCGACTAAATGTTGGTTGCTGGTATATAAGATGTTTAAAAACGGTCAAACAACTTTCAATTGAACGTTCCTTTAGCGTCTATTGAAAGTTATTAAGGAAATTTCTATTGGTTATCGGTGGCCAATAGTCGACGGAATGTTGGTTGCTGGTATATAAGACGGTCTAACGACTTTCAATATACCGTCGGTAGGTTCTATCGACTTTTCCCAATAAACTGTCTATTGACGGTTGGTACAAATTTTTGTAAGGGCGATGCTCGGAATCCTGTGTGCGTCAGCAGCTGAGGATCGACGAGCCGCTTTTTACCGCCACTTACCTAAGAATTGCGCAAGTCGCGCGCTTTGAGGCGGTGTACACACCTTCGTCGCATAAATGCGAAATTTAGTAGCGCTACGACCAGCGCAGTCTGCGAGCCCTATAGAGCAAGACAATACACAGTAATACAACGCGCTTTCACAAAATGATGTTCAGTGCGCCTTTAACGTGCTTCGTAAAATATATATGAGCTAAGTATTAAGCAGCAAGCAAGCAACAGACTATTTGCCGCGAGATCGGGCTACAGGTGGCAGCACCGTCGCCGCGCTAGTGTGGATAGGCGGTTTTCGGCGCGTATACAAAAGCGCACAACAGCGCTTCGTTGTGAACGATTTGACCGGATTTGCGGCAAACAAAATGCGTTGACTGCAGCTTTCTGGTAATGTGTGCGCTCTTCATTCCCGAATTAACGCACGAAGCGCGCCGAACGTTACTATTACTTGTGAGAGAAGCGCATTCTGCCAACGAACGGGTTGCTCGCCTTCGGCAACAGTCGGCGTTTTCGCAATGGATGACGTTTTCTTGTTTTATTTGTACATGTTTAGCTTGGGTTCCACCTACTACGCACTGCTGTAGTGCGACTGAATTAAGTACTTACTTCTTGTTCATCTGGATAGCCCCAACAACAACAAAAAAAGCCCGTATTCCTGCACGATGAGTTCAAATAGCACTATGTGCACTACATGATCAATATTCATCCACATTTCTTATTCAGTTCTCCATGAAATGAAGGACAGTTGATAGGTTTACTGAGGAAAGCCTGACAGCGCTTTAACGCTACGGAGACTTTTAACACGCACACGCTTGTTTTTATTCCAGTAACAGTACTCAAAGGCAACTGTACACCACGGAACTTTCTCCGATTGATTACTTGCACGACAGTGATGGAACTTTGGCCCGGTTATTTCACGGGACCAAAGTACGTTTTTCCATGCGAATAATGTCCGCTGCCTTCCGTCAATTTACTATAACAGCGCAACACAAGCGCTCAAGATAATGTAAAGAAAAAAAAAAAGACGTGACTTCGCGTGAAATTACTACGACATAAACGTAAAGTACGCCGTTTGAATTAATTTTGACCATTTTAACGCGTACCTTAATCTAAGTAAACGGGTGCCTTTGTATACATTTCGCCACAAGTTATATTTGCGCAAGGCAACTCAGTTTTGTGATTTCCGTGTCATTCCACTTTCTGTTCTGTTTAGGGGACAATTTAAGTACTTAAGTGTCGGACGTGACGTGGCAGAAATATTTCTCTGCAGTGGGACCAGGACCGTACACAACTAAAACTCGTCGCGTAACCTATGAACGACAGTCCTGAAGTTTACACCTAACCACAACGCGCAAGTGCATGAGAGCCTTTTTTTTTACCACCGAGCCGCTAAAAGGCTATATTCACATGAGATTTAATACTTCTCGGCTTTAGGACAACGCCAAGTGCACTTTGCAACGCGCTTGGACCACAGATCGGCACCTACACTGATATGACTCTCGTGAACGGACGGTACGACGATCACACACAGCACTCTCGACAATTGCACTCACCGATCTTATTACAGTACATATACAGCCGATGAAGGCCAAATGCTTCTTTACATCGTGTTGGGTATACCTACGAGCGGTTAGAGTTGCACTAACACAATGAAAAAAACCGCCTTTTGAGGACTTGCATGACATACGCGCAGATGCAAACACAACGTGGCTAGCAGACGACGCATGGAGCAATCCACACTAGGCGCGGTTCAGCCAGAATCCGCCAGGCGGCGACTCCGCTCGATCTCGCGGCCAATCCGCCTCGTGCATCGGTATGGTGGTGCCACCGCTCGGCTCAGGCTAAGCTCAGGCGGTTGCACCCTCTCTCAACCCCCCATAGGATCCCATGCATTTTGAATGAAGTTTGCGATTCCGTTGCACAAAAACAAACTAGCGCCATCTCTCGACAATACGCCACACCGACGACGCAACACCGCCTCTTGCTTCCACCGGTATGCCATGCTCCAAGGCAACGTTTATTCCAAGGTGACCCCTCTCTCCACTTTCTTTTATTTCTTTCGGTGGCCGTGAGAGCGCGCGCTGTGAACAGTGCACTGTGCAGTAGCGCACCCGACAAGACCGAGACCGGCTGGGCTCGTCGCTTTCGTCGCGTCTTCCTTGAAGGTTGCAACGTTAATATTGTGTTAAGGCGGTGGCCACACGTCGGACGATGAGCCCTGATTTCGTTCAGCTTCCATCTCATCAACGGCAATGTTTCAGACGCCTCAGTTGTGGACTTTTGTCTGTTGGTTGCTGGACAAGATGGCCTCCTGCAAGACCACGTTTTTCCAAGTCAGCTGTGTGTTTAGTTCTCGGCGTTGCAGCAGTTTGATGACGCGAGGAGGTCAACTGGTGCTACATCGTGGGAACCGCTGAAGTGACTGCAAGGGTGACGACATTGTGCCAGAATATTCTAGCGTACTGTACGCGCACGATTGTGCTACACTTAAAATACCACGCTTGGCCTCGCGCGTCAACCTCATACGACTGTGTGCAACAAGTGTGTTGTTATTGTTGTTGCGTCGGTTAATATTGAATTGCAATTGGAATACCGTTTTTGCAAAGGTAAGTGAAGCTGTAAGTAGTTGCCCTTCTATATGCTCGCTACTCCACGAACATTACTTCTAGAATCGCATTTTATGTTGAGCTGCACGTACCAAAAGAGAATCTAGCATACGAGATACATTACTCGCGTGCGCATTTCCTATATAAATCTGAGTAGTGCCACGCGTGCGCATTTCCTATATAAGTCTGAGTAATGCCATGCTCAATTTAAAGCGCATGTGTTAGAGGAGTGTGGCTTCAATGGTGAGAGTGATTAGATATTCCGAAATATGTGATTGCAATGCAGTTAGAACTTTCTCATATGTCAACACGGTCTGTGAACAAAAAAAAAAAAAAAAACGCCGTGTGAATGTTTGTTGGTCATTAGCTAAAGTACTTTCACGCATTATTATACAGCTGTGTGAGGGCTGTTAAAACGTTCAGCAAGTTAGATTTTGGTTTTCTTGGCCTAGTTGAGTGCTACGAGTGTTGGGCGAAGATAAAAACGCGTGTCTTTTGTGCGTTTCTTAAGCAGGCATACAGCCGTAATAGTCATTGTTGTTGTACTGTTTGGGGTGTTCAATAAAACAAGAATGCTGTTTTGTACTGCAACAGTTTTTATTTCATCTGTGTTAACAGATCACGCAAACAACTTGGACATATGCACGTAAGAAACGTACGCAGTGCATCGCGCGCACGCATAAAAAACGGGCCTGTCATTTTAAAACAAATAATATAGAACAATCGACGTAACAAACGGCATGATTGTCTAGTGGAGCAGCGTCGGCAGTACAAATATCAAACCAGAATGAAAAATGAATGGAAAAACGGCGAGTAACGGGCGCTTTGCCCACGGCTTCTATGAGCCGTGCGTATCCACCTTTCGCCACCGTTCGCCGTTGGTGGCGCCACCAGTACAACTCAAAGCAGAAGCGCACGACGCGGATAGGTTCCTTGGCCGCATACCTTAGCAACCCCTGTCATAGCCAAGGAGCCTGGGCCATATGGCAGCTCCATTTTGTTGTAGACACGTAGTATACTGTTGGAATGAACCATGCGTAAACACATTTGCGAATTTTGACCACCACAGTGACGAACTTACTTTCTGTGCCTCCACACACACACACACACACACACACACACACACACACACACACACACACACACACACACACACACACACACACACACACACACACACACACACACACACACACACACATATATATATATATATATATATACAGTGAAACCTCGGTGATACGATCACAGTTCATACGAATTCCGGGATGATACGAATTTTTCGTTGGTCCCAGCCAAGGCCTATTGGCCTGCAATGTAATGAAGTACGGTTGTTGCGAACCGCTTTTCATCCAGCGACGTTTGATATGGATGTACGCTACCACCGAGGTACGAAGAGGTGCTGTCCGCGCTGTCGCGGAAGACGCGCCAAGCACGTGCGAGTGCGGGAACACAAGCGTGGGCATACGCACCGCACCGCCAAATCGTCAGAATCACGGTCTAAAAAGAACTTTTTTGTTACGGTCAGAATAAACCTTCAGAGACGCGTCACGGCCTCCGAGATTGTGTGCGCGAATCTTTGAGGCTCTTATGTGCCTCCGTGTGCCTTCGCGTTTAGATTACACAGGACATCAGCGCCATGCTTTTTTTGTCTAACGCCGACGGTTCCGTCCTACCGAGCAGTTCAACAGCGGCGGTCGTGATCCCAACGATCGCCACAACTATCAAGTTCAGGACGGTTCACCCAACAACATCGACGGCAGCAGAGCTCACAGCGCTTCGCGCCGCGCTGCTTTTCATTAACGACCAAATGAGGAAAAGCTGGACGATTTTCTGCGACTCCAAGGCGGCACTGCAGTCTCTACTGTCGACTTTACGCCGCGGTCCGCACGAACAGTTGGTATTTGAGACTGCCGAGATGTTCCACCACCTCACCGAGAAAGGACACTGCATTACATTTCAATGGCTACCGAGTCACTGTGGGATCATCGGCAATGAACGGGCCGATCAAGCTGCTCGTTCAGCCCATACAGAGGACCGCGACGTGTCGATACCTCTTTCTAGGACAGACGCTGCTCGGAAGCTCCGCATGCTCGCTCGCCAATGCACCATGTCAAATTGGAATGAGCCACATTTCATGCATGCACGACTACACTCCTTCGATCCCACGTTAAACCATCGACTGCCAACAAGACTTCGCCGAGGTGACGCTACCGTTCTGTGTAGATTATGGCTGGGCGTCGCGTTTACCCATGCGTATGCATTCCGCATAGGGATGGCCGACACCACCGCCTGTGAACACTGCAGCGACGAAGAAACAACTCGACATGTTCTGTGTGGCTGTCCGAAGTATAGCACACACAGACAATCTCTTTGCCACGCTTTCAACAAGTTAGACGACCAGCCTCTATCAGAAGAAAGACTATTACGCCAACGTCCAGACATAACGTCGCAGAAGAAGACTTTACAAGCATTACTAGCCTTCCTGCGATCCACTGGCCTGTCAGAGCGCCTCTGAGCGGAATGCTCTCGTGTGTGTGTGTGGTTGTGATTGTTTTTTTTCTCTTATTATTTATTTTCTCTCTCTCGCTTTCAACCCCCTACTCCCCAACCCCAGTGCAGGGTAGCATACCGGATACAAACTTCTGGTTAACCTCCCTGCCTTCCTCTGCTCTTTCTCTCTCTCTTGTCTAACGCGTCGACGCGGGCTGCTGTCATTGTACTGTGTTTACACGTGCCTCCCTCGTTCATCATACAGCCTATGAAAGGTGGACGAGGACCGAAAGAAGGCGAGGACGGTCTTGCCGAAGGCGTCAGGCCTCACAACGCCACAACGTCAACGTCAGGTCGCACTTGTGCGGGCATCGCCGTAGATCTCCCAAAAAACATCCCCAACACCTCCGCGATAACAACATCATAACACAGGACCGTTGTTCTGTAATTCTGTGGCCTTGATCCATTGCTTCAAAGCGCTTATTTTGTTACTTTTGCTGCAGTACTCAGGTGTCATGCAAAGAAGCATACTAAAATTTGGAAGGGGCTACTGCTGTCGCGGGTCACAACGCACCTCGTTCATTAATTAAATACGCGCGTAGGGACCGTATATTTACGAGTGCTGGTAAGATTGCCGACATCTAAAAACTTAGCTGAAAATCATTCAGGGTTCTTCCTGATGTTCGTGCGGCCCTGAAAAACAATAAATGAAAATGTACGCCAGCTTTCCTTTGTCGCATGGTAATTTTCTATGTTTTCTGGTGATACGAATTTCGGATGATACGAATATTTTTTGTGGTCCTGTGAGATTCGTATCACCGAGGTTTCATATATATATATATATATATATATATATATATATATATATATGTATATGTATATATATATATATATATATATATATATATATATATATATATATATATATATATATATGTATATATGTATATATATATATATATATATATATATATATATATATATATATATATATATATATATATAGGAAAACAAGACGGTGCACGTACGAGAAAGCAGTACTTTATGCCTAACGTTGCGGCCGTGGCACGGCCTTCGTCATTCCCTGACGTTAAGCGAAACGTTAAGCATAAAGTATTGCTTTCTTGTACGTGCACCGTCTTGTTTTCCTATACGTACCGGACCCACTGAACTTTCCCACTGAATATATATATATATATATATATATATGTGTGTGTGTGTGTGTGTGTGTGTGTGTGTGTGTGTGTGTGTGTGTGTGTGTGTGTGTGTGTGTGTGTTGGTGAAATGCTTACATATTTCCACATTTTTTTAAAGCAATGTGTGCTATCGCCACCATATTACGTCTTGATTGAAACATACCGCGCTTTGACGATATACGGCTGATGCACAGATGGCGCCACGAGAATCATTTCTCTGGCCTTGAAGACTGCCGAATTGTGGTCAAAAGTCTTCTGAGGCTACATTCTCAATGATATTCATCGTAAATGATTGTCGTCATTGACGGACCACCTTCACTGTGCCACGCCTGGTTGGCGTCTGCCATAACGTTCAGACCTAGACTAAAGACTGTTTTGTAAACATACCATCAAACTTCTCGGTCTAAAATTTTAAATGCACTGTTTAATGGACCGGTGTTTCATAACACTGGTATTTTCCTAAATCTGGCTTCAATCGACGAAATGCAGAATTGTGGCTGCATGGGTACAGGTAATAAAGCAGTAGGTCTGAGTGCAAAGCTGACGACACGTTGGTAATGAAGAAGGTGGAAAGCGATCGACTGACCACGAAACGATGCTTCGGTGCATGCCTTGATTCGGGCAGGTAAAGGAGCCGTTGGTCGGAAAATTTGCATACTGTTTGCGATCATTGAAGAAATTTTGAAACCACATCAATAAGGATCGAGGTACTCCCATGAGCTCAATCGTGGACGAAATGGAGCATGGCTGACGCAAATTAAAAGCTTTTCGAGCGACCTCATGGAGGTTGTGGCTGTTGCGGCAGGCGCTCACGTTGCGTGCTGCTATAGCCAGATCAGTGTCGTGCGAATTCTGCCTCTTCGAAACGAAATCCATATTGGTAGGGGCTGGGAAACTAAGGCTGTTAACGCGTGATAACAGGAACTTGTTCAGCGCACTTTATGTTGGGTGGCGCATGCTAGATGTCGTGGATATTGGTTGGCAAGAGTTTGCATCTGACTTTGGGAAACAACTAACCTTGTAAAGAGCTGTCAGCGAGGTAGTTTTCGAGCTCTTCGGAATGACGTTCCTGCTTAGATACTTATTGGAGAGCCGACAGAGAATTGGTTCGGAAGGACGGAAAACAGCAGAATCGGTCTATTAAAAAATAATAATAAAAAGAGAGAGAGAGAGCGAGAAGTTTGTCTCCGCCAAGCAACGCAGTATTGTGCGAAAGCACGTCTGACAGTCGCGTTAGGCTAATCTAGGGCGTTGTTTAAGTGGTGCTTTTCTCTCGTTTCAACGAGTTTAGGCATCTAAGTCAGCCGAATTTTCTAATTGGGCAAAGGGAATTTTGTGTGTGCCCAAATTGATTTTGGACGTGGGTGAACTTAATTTAATAATAATAATAATAATAATAATAATAATAATAATAATAATAATAATAATAATAATAATAATAATAATAATAATAATAATAATAATAAATGTATTTAGTTCTCGAGCTTTTGGGGTGGGCCACCTAAATTTCGGGCATGGGCCCAGCCATTTCTCACCAGAGCGCAACTAGACTTCACCACCACCATTTTCAGCCTATTCAGGTCCACTGCAGGAGGACGGCCCCTCCCAGTGATCTCCAGTGTACCATATAGCTGACTCCATTTTATAATTGCGTCACTCCATCTAACCCTCTGCCTTCCTCGACTGCTTCTCCCACCTCTTGGTAGCCATTTTGATGCTCTTACTCTCCACCTGTTGTCTGTCCTACGCATTACGTGGCCAGCCCAGGTCCACTTCTTTCACTTGATGTCAACTAGTATATCCGCTACCCCTGTTTGTTACCTGACCCATTCTGCCGTCCTCCGAATTCTTAATTTTGCTTCTATCGTTTTCCGTTCCACTGCACCCTGTATGGTCCTTAACTTTTTCTCTGGGTGCTTTGTTATCCTCAATGATTCAGCCCCAAATGTTAGAACTGGCGGCATGCTGTGATTGTATACTTTTCGCTTTAATGACAGCGGCAGATTTCCTGTCATTATTTGGGAGTGCCCGCCGGATGCGCTCCAGCCCATTCTTATTCTTGGGTGAATTTCCTTTTCGTGATTAGGCCACCCTGTTAGTAATTGTCCTAGGTATATACATCCTTATGCAAGGAAAAATTTAGTCAACGTCATTCCAAGGTCAAATCTCGGGTGAGCCGTGACATGTTGTAAACAAGCGCATAGTACTACACCATGCGCCATGCATTGACATTCATATCCTGATGAGCCAGTGCTAAACTGTGCATTGCTTATTGCATTGCCGCGCCTGCCCATTCCTCCACTGAGTCCCGCTGAAGCCTCGTGTTCTTTCCTAATATCCGCGAAATTTCGATAGGCAGCGTAGAAGTACTTTCGCACTGAAAGCGTTGGACTTAGGAGTGCAGTACGCGTGCTCGCCAGTTCGGCGGGATGAGAAGGATTGATGCGAAGGGCACCGGCTTCGTTTGGTCATATCACTATGGAAGCTTTATTTGGCTATTTAACTATGAATTTCAATCAGAATCCCTTTAAACCGTAAAAAAAAAAAAGAAACGTCACATAATTGCGCTATATTTTTTGTCGTGAATTTGGTTATGAGGGAAAGGGGACAGCAAAAGTAGTTTCACCAGTGAGCTAAGAAGAGGTGTTGTGTTCAACGGTGAACCAACATGCGGAAAAAAAAAATGCAATTTTGTATTCCACATTCATTGTTGTATGTCGTATACATTCGCGCTCAGTCTTTTTAATCCAATGGGTCATGATGCTGACTGCAGTACTTACTTTTTTAAAATAATTTATATCTTTATATGTATCTTAGCTGTGTTAATTGCAAAAGGTCATTGATTCTTCTTATGAATGCTGCGTAATTATTGATCATACACGATGAGTGTTCTTTCTTTAAAATTTGTGGGGTTTTACGTCCCAAAACAACGATATGATTATGAGAGACGCCGTAGTGGAGGTCTCAGGAAATTTTGACTATCTGGCGTTCATTAACGCGCGCCTAAACCTAAGGACACGGACCTCTAGCATTTTGCCTCCACCGAAATGCAGCCGCCGCGTCCTGGATTCGATCCCGCGACCTTCGGGTCAGCAGTCGAGCACCATAACCACGAGACCAGTGTTGTGTTCTTTCTGTGTTGTATGTTGTTTTGCTATATTTTAATTATCTACGTTAGAGTATTAGTGTCTTTTATGTTGCATTTTAAGCATTTGAAGCTCATTAAAGCTGTATGTCGCGGCTTTTCCCCTAAAGAACCTCCGACAAACTAAAAAAAAAAAAAACACCGACGACTGCAATACTGTATAACGCGAATTCTGAGCGCAGCTTCGTGTTGGGACAACGCCAACTGTGTTTGAAGTTTTGGCAATCCCATGTTGTAGCAAGTAACATTATTTACATATTGCTAAAGAAATTGCCAGCGCTCGAGTGCTACGCACACCACTCTGTCCATTGCAGGCGTCGCGAACCAAGCGAAACGCCGACAGCCCCGTTACGGCAAGCGAAGCCAACCGCAGTGCACGTACCAGCCCTACATGCGCACGAGCTTCGACCGAGGGGCCAGGTCGCGTGACGGAGGAAGAAAGCGAGGTTAGAGGCCAGTGGCTCGTGATATCGACAGACTCCGCGTTCGTTCTCTTGCGTCCTCGTTCGCTCTTTCGCCCTTACGGCTCAGCGCAGGAACGGGCGCCTAAGAGCTGCGCTCTAAAACATTTTGAACATTCTGGTTTTTCTGATTCTGGTGGGCACGGGGACATTGGCAGCAGCATCACATTCATTCATGCTCCCCTGCGTTTTGCAGTTTGTTCCACTGCCTGAGTAAGCAAGGGCCGGAGCATTGCTGCAGCTTGGCGTGGATTCATGCGTCGCCATCTTCGCGACTGGGAACAACGAATGCTTGACTGCAATCCAGCCTCCTGTGCCTTGAGGTTTACTTCTTCACTGCTGGCAAACTTGGCACACCGAATGAAAAGGACTTGCATGCGCCGCAGTCATATCGACATGGACAATGACGACAGCGACACCAAAGGATCGGTTAAAACCGTATTGTATACGCATGTCGCCGGTAATGGGCACGGTGACATCAGTCGAAGCTTGTACTCGTATACTACTGATGCTCCCCTACTTTGTGCGTTACAGTTATCTTCACAAGCTATACCCTATATGAGTTTTCAGTGCGACAACCGTTCTACTGGTGATTGCATGCCCAGAAGCCTCACAAGAACCTTTGCGTGAACTGCTGTTGTTGATTGCAGTGATGTCGAGCGGGATCCTGATCCCAAGGATGATCAGCTTACTAAAATACACAATTTGACGAAAGCCGTACATCAGCGCTGCATTCGCATTGAAGACGCACAAATAACGATGTCAAGTGACATCCTAGGCATTAAGCGTAAGCAAAATTGGTTTAGTAAAGATAGAATTCTCACCTACTAACGCGCATAGAAGCCATTGAAAAACGGACGTCTAATATGGATAACGTGCAGTACGAATTAGCAACAACGCGTCAACTTTTTGAGCGAGTGCAAAGCGGCATGTTTGGGCTACGCGTGTGTCTTGATGAAGCAAGAAATTGCTCTCGGTGGGACATTCTAGTATTTTTGGAAATTTTTTGTTGATAATGCTTCTGAAAGAGTGTAGAAGAATGAACGAAATGTTTGGAGCTTGCTCCATGAAACTCTCAAGACAACCTTACCTGGCGCTAACGTTAATAATAGTAATATCTGGGGTTTAACGTCCCAAAACCGCGATATGATTATGAGAGACACCGTAATGGAGGGCTCCGGAAATTTCGACCACCTGGGGTTCTTTAACGTGCACCTAAATCTAAGTACACGGGCCTCAAACGTTTTCGCCTCCACCGAAAATGCAGCCGCCGCGGCCGGGATTCGATCCCGCGACCTTCAAGTCAGCAGTCGAGCGCCATAACCACTATAGACCACCATGGCGGGGCCTGGGGCTAACGTTGCACACGCCCATCGAATTCGCCGTTATTTCGCAAATTTCGTCAGGCTGTAGTAAAATGTTTCCCATACTAGACTAAAAAGTTTTTTTCGAAGCAACATATGCACAGAGGAAGCAGAGTGGTCAGGGTGGATGATTACTCTGCTAACCCTCATCGTGTGGGATGAAAACTGGCTAATTTTGCCATAGAACGTAACTGTCCCTTCAATTTGCGTTATGACAAATTACGCTTCAATTATGCTGATAGTATATGCTACGGATATGATTGCAGTACCCGACACAGTATGCAAGACCATCCAGCCGCGCAACTAATGCTTTTCTCGGCGGAATCTTCGTTCCGTTCGCGGAATTACTTTGCTATTCATTGCTCACCTTACACGCCCATTGAAGGGCATTGAGTAAGGGGGACAACAGTTACTGCAGCACAGGGAAATATAAGCATGAAATAAGAAGTTGAGAAAATAAAGTTTGCGATTGGCACAGTGGAACATCATAACACAATATTATCAAGGAAAGTAATCCGGCCATCACGAAAAGATACGCAGAAATTTCGCGGAATCACGGAAAAATCACGGAGTTTCGCGGTTAGTCATGGACACAATGTGGTCCGGAAGACCGTTCCAGTGCATGCGCAATAGCTCGACGCAGTGGTGATAATGAGTGAAATGCCTGCGTTTGACAACGTATGCGCGTGAAACTGTGCGAGTTGTGAATGCGTCGGGGCGTGCGCGCAGGAGCATGAATGGCGAGACGATGAAATTACCTGATGTAAATGTACTTATGAAACAGAAACAGAAAAGCGATTACGCGGCGAAATTAAAATGATGTGGGAAAGGTCTTGTCTTTTATTGCAGTAATTCTAGTAAGGCAGTCGTAGTTAAACGAGATTAATCTCGCTGCACTATCCTGAACATTTCCAATATGCAGATAAGGTATGCTCCTGATATGATCGCCTACTGAATGAAGCGATAAGCTCGGGGAAGGCTGGTGGTGGGGGCATTTGCGCTAGGTTTAGCAACCCGATCGTACTTTCTGCCAACGTTCGCAGCATCTTGTCTTAACGAAGCTGAAATGGATGCGGTTATTAATGCTTCTAACGCTGATAGTGCTGTGCTAACCGAAGCGTAGCGTTCTGCAAGAATACTAAACGAAGAGCTGTTTTGATGTAAAATAAAATGCGCAATATTTCGCCGTGGCAGATCCAATCGATGTAATCGTGGTATTCTTACTGTATAAACGAGACCGTCGAAAGCTACGCTGTTGCTATGAAGTCTGATCTGAAAGCAACATGATCTTGAATCAACGTGGTTTTTAGAATAATTGTCACTGGCGTCTGTTATCGTCCGCCTTCTGACGTAACATGTTTCCCAGAGCGCGTAACAATGTGTGGTCAAATTCTCACTCATATGCACCGCCCAACTCTGCTGAAACGGACCATTTAATTCTCATCTCTTCCAACTTCTGTCTCACACAGCTAGTTCACTTTTCTACACGCGTGACAAATCTTTAATTCTTGACCTCGTTTTGACGTTTTCACTACGCAAATGTTTCACTACGATTCTTACGCGCGTCTAAGCATCTTATACATTATGCGATTACAAAAAAAGATGATTTCGATGCGATTAACAACGAGTTGTGCTCATTTTTCGATTACTTTTTGTCCGATTACATTGAAAAATCTGTAAAAAGCAACTGTTGCTTATTCAAAACAAAAATTTCTTATTTAACCTTTAAACATATCCCCATAAAGAAAGTTTTTCCTAATACAAACTCTTCGTGGTACAACAGATATATAAACTGCCTTTAATCTTTCATAATAATAATAATAATAATAATAATAATAATAATAATAATAATAATAATAATAATAATAATGATAATAATAATAATAATAATAATAATAATAATAATAATAATAATAATAATAATAATAATAATAATAATATCTGGGGTGTTACGTGCCAAAACCACGATATGATTATGAGGCACGCCGTATAGTGGAGAGCTCAGGAAATTTTCGACCATCTGGTGCTCATTAACGTGCATTGGCAGTACACGGGCCTCTAGCATTTCGCCTCCGTCTAACTGCGACCGCCGCGGCCGAAATCTAATCAGCGACGACAAAAAAAAAGTCAATTTCGCCGCAAGGGCGAAGGAATTAATGCAATTGAAACAAACTGGAATGTCATTCGAAGAAAGGCTAGCAGCTCACTCCTTTAGCAAACACGGCAGCTGCAGCTAGCGAAGGGACCGTGCGGTCTGTGGCTTCAACGCAAACTTTGCGATGAGAGAACAACATGTACAAAGCTATGATATATCTGTTGAACCCCCTCTAGAGATATGCGCGCGAACGCAGGCGACCACAGCTTGCAGGTCAATTAAAGTTGCGAGGCGGGCTTGTTGGTACGGCATATTTGGTAGCGCAGAGAACCAGGACACAATATTTTTCGACTGTGCGCCAAGTAACTCGGCGAGCTCCCGAAGACGAGGCCACGTGGTTGGACTCTGAAGGTGTGGACGCCTTATTACGATGTAAGCGAAGGGGTCACAAATTACCTTTGAAATATGTAGAATCATATTTAAAAGAACATTCCTTGTGTGTCATACCTGCGGATATGGAAGGAGGATTTGCGGTGTTTTCCCATGGTCCATTTAATCGAAAAGCTAAGGAAACGGTCGATGCAGTATTTAATGAGCATGTGGGGATTTCTCCAAAGGACGTGAAAGCTAAAGCGAAGAAATTGTGCAAAAAAAGAACCTTGACAGCGTGTTGAAAGGAAGAGCAAGGAGGAAGGGTCTTCTTTAGCGCCGAAGCACGTAAGGATGGTGTGCCATTCCGAGCAATAATTTCCGAGAAAGGGACGTGGCAGAAGTGTGTCGCCCTTTACCTTCAGGATAAGCTTAACGTCCTCGAACTGAAGGATCCTTTCCTTGCCAAAGAGCTCGGAAGATATGCTTCAGTTTATAAGCGATAACTCGAATCAGGGTCTGAAGGCATTTTTTGTGGACGTAAAAGACCTTATTATTCCTAGCCGCACTCCGATTTGCTTTCTTGCGTCGAAAAGTGTATCGACAAATCCGAAGCTGTACGGTTTTCAACTATACAGCAGGCACCACTGTAGGCGGTTTTTAGAGCTACTAACCGTTTACCTGAATTCTACCTTCGTCCAAAAAGATGGTAGCCCGTACCTGAAAAAGCAGGGAGTTTGCACAGGGTCTTGCTTGGCACCTGTCTTTAGCAACCTTTATTTAGCAGAGCTGGACAGAGCCATGTCTGAGTGCATTCAAGGCACGAGTGTTAATAGGATTTTTAGAGATGTGGAAGATTTTTAAATTTTGCTCGACTGCCCATTGGAGAGCTTTCAAAATGAGTGCGCTGGTGTTTTTAACCTTGTGCGCGGCTGCCTTAGTCTACTTGATCTAACATGTGAAGTGCCTATTGACGGAACCATAACGTTCTTTGAGACTAAATTCGTGTTTACCGGCAACCGCACGTGCTGGTCATATCATCCTAGAGCTAGCAAGCCACTTCTGGCATTTCATTCATCGCATTCTGAACTTGTAAAAAGGGGAGTGGGAAAACTTTGTTTTAAGAACGCTTTGCAGAAGTCATGCCCGCATCTAATGAATGCAAGCTTCAGGTTGCAAGCCGCACGATTTCAGGAGTCTGGCTACCCAAGGCACGACCTAGTGTACGTAGCAGAAAGCACGCTCAAACAGGCACGTCTGGATGAAGATGTGCCCTCAACGAGTGAGGAAGTTAGTCGTAAGAAGAACGCTGTAGTTCCGTGCATTCATTGCTTCTCTCACAACCTCAAGAAAATACAACAGCGAGCAGACATCAACGTGGTTTTTTTTTTTTTTTGGCGCCGTACAAACCAGGTAGCCTATGCCGGAAAACTAATCCAAATGGAGTGGCGAAACCTAAGTGTGCAAAACAACACACTAACAGATACGTGGATTGCTGTACGGACGTACAGCAATCGGATATTCCGTTAAGATGTAGAAATAATTACGTAGGGCAGACTGGCAGGTGTCAAAAATTGCTTGTGCCCCTCCACGTGTTAGTTTCCGCGGTGTGCGCAAAGTGTATAAGAACCACGTGGTGCCAGATAATACATCAGCTGTTGGAAGTGTAGCGCTGTGTGTGTCTCTTTGTTGCCTTATTGTGTCCTGGTTTTTTGCACTATCATTGTTATCCAAATATGCTGTAGGTCAAGGTACGAAGCCGGAGGGGCGCAGCCCCACTGGCGGGGCGACGTCCCTTATAGGGCGTGCCCTTTGATCCTTCGCGCCATCTCGCGGGTGATAGTGAACAAGCCTCTGGCACGCTGAAGCACCTCAGAGATCTGAGTACCACCAACAGTATATGGCGTGTATAAATAGCTCGCCGTTAGTATGCTGGATGATGTATGCGTTTGTGGCGAGTGGCTTAACGCGTTTAAGCAGGTCTGATAAACGCTGTCAGCCTGTAAATCTGCCGCCGCAACCTATTTATCTGAATTGAAACGAGCTATTTTTTTAGTCGCACCCTTCTAGCAACACTAAAAAATAATTCTAGGGAATTTTGGTGCATCGCGTATGGCAATGAACGCAGCAACATATATCTTTGCTAAAGGGGACCTATTAAAGGGGACCTGAAATACTTTTCCAGTATGGTCAGAAAACGCTATCGATCGGTAGTCGAGGCTCCTGAGAACACGAGGACCGAACATTATAGCACAGCACGCGGCCTCGGATTTACAATTAATTCTCCAAGTCGGCTAGAAGTCACTCACTCTTCTCTCGACAAATGATGCCATAAACCCAAAGTCCACGGCCATTGGCTGATTTGAGCATCGTGAGCTGCATAGTTACGGCCGCCGCGGGATGACGCCTCGAGTCCGCGCTCGCGATCACACTGAAAGTAAGCCGCACATTCGCAGAAAAAAGAAAAGGAAGTGCTCAAGGTCATTACGCGCGCTGACGAACGGACGCATCTTCTTGCCCCCTTGTCATTCCCCTCCCTGCGAAGCTTTCAGCGCGCTCGCTGGTACGAAAGGAACTTAAAGCGTGCGACAATTCTCTGTAACTCCGCTCGTACTTGACGGACCATAAAAATTTTTGCGGCAGTCGATTCGTGAGGCAATGAACTCCTGTAATGAAGCCATTCTATGATTACTTGGAAAAGCGTTGCAGGGTCCCTTTAAGGTCATCAGGTGCCTCACGTAGAATGCGCGCCTGTATGAAAGGACACATTTATAAAAGCTTTCTTTCATCTAGTATTTACCAAGTAACAGCAAATCCTTGTCATTACCGAAATAATTAACCACGGACACTATTTTGTACAGTCATTAACAAACTTGAAAATTCATCATCATGTAGCGTTGATGGTATATGAAATTCGCGGAATACACTTGAATTCTCGTCTGCCATTCTGTCACTTATTTTTTTCACAGTCTCTCCAGCATTCTAGTCCTCCAGGAGACTGGTTGATAGTAAATTGTGCTAGTTCACAAGTCTGCGGTAACCCACAATCCATCCCATTTCCGCCCAATATCACCCATGTCTGTTGCTTATGACGTTCTTGAACGCATTATTTCCACTTATATTTTTATTTTATTGAGCCTAGGCAGTTTGTAACAATCCTCCCAACATGGCATCCGCAAGAATTTTATTGTGAAAGGCAGCTTCTCTCTTCACTAAAGACCTGCATATGTTGCTGACGGTATCTTTTCTAATTACTCTGAAGCAAATGTCAAGGTCAATCACCATTTTCTACTTTTCAAGCTCGACCACATAAATCTAGACCATAATGGGCTTACCTGATTCGAGCTTTCTTTCCTTACAGTACTCGATTTGTTTCTGCTAATATTTCCTGTCCAGTCAATGTTTTCAGGTGTTCCTCAGGGGTCTGCGTTGGGAGTCTTGGGACTCTTAACTTTCTTAATTTTCATGAAAGATTTGCCAATTGATATTTTATCAGAGGTCTGTCTATTCGTGGACGACTGTGTAATTTACCGGAAAACAGCTAACCAAGACGATTCTGCCTCGTTCCAGACCGATTTAAGTAATTCTAATGGCCTTGTATCAATTGTGGAACGTGGAATTACACGTTCCAAAATGCAAAGCAATGCACGCATCTGGCACCTCATTAGCATGTCCACACTATCGTCTTGATAATGCCTATCTTGAGCCCGTTTCTTCTCACGTATATCTCGGTGTTTATATTTCTAACATACCATTGAACCATGACGTGACGTACATAATCGCCAACGAATATAATCTGCTATACACAAATAGCTACTGCTGTCACGAATATATCGCGCTTTAGTAGATTTAAGGCGAAACCTTTGAGTGACTGTGTTTCGAGGTCGTGTGAAGTTCAAAACAAATGCCCCCCCCCAAAAAAAAGAAAAAAAAAGAAAAGTGAGCGCGCCAGCTACGTGTGTACTTCGTTCGCTTAGTCTTTGTGGCGCTCGCGTGAGTGAAAAAATTTTCAAACACGTGAGCGCGTGAGCTGCCAGTCTTATTCGCCAGCTTCGTCTATGCGGCGTTTGCGTGAGTAAAAAAAAATCGGACGGGTGCTTAGAACTTTATAAGAATGTGAAAGCGAAAGCGTTACTTGGTCCTTCTGTTGATCTGCTGTCGAACTTTCTGCTGATGTCCCGAATTTTACGATGAACGGAAACTACTAATAAGGGCACGTGTACCGATTTGGAATTTCACGACCTGGAATGTGTAAAAGCGATACAGTCGGCTTCACTGCAAACGCGTTCTGTGGAATCCCGCAAGGGGGCGGAAGGGTCATGAAAGGGATATTTGACAGCCACTCGGTTGTCGCACGAAGCCGTAAGGAAATCCATACGCATTTCTCAGAAAGGTAAGCTTCTTAGTTGAAGAAAAATTCGTCCTGGTCCGGAGATAAAAGTCGGGACCTACGCCACTGCAGGACGGTCGCTCTACCAGTTCAGCTTACCAGGATGATAGCAATTGGCAGGGTGAGGGCGAATCAGTCAAAAGCTCGATGCGCATGGACACAGAATATCGGAAATGGGTTCTGCGGAATCCCGCAAGGTGTAGAAGGGTTATGAAAGGGATAATCCCCGGGCTTCAACTAAGAAGCTTTCTTTACTGCAGAATCCGTGTGAATTTTCCTGTGGCTTCGTGCTACAGACGGGTGGTTGTCAGTCAGAGGCGTGGCCTAAACTTTTTTTGTCGGGCGGGGGGGGGGGGGGGGGGTGTTCTACCATACTTTTTAGATATGTCCGTGTGTGCGTGTATATATACGCAGGCAAAACTGAAAAATTTCGGGACCATTAGCACAGAGTTCTAGAAAAGACTTTCAACTATTTACGAATGAGCCATTATTAAAAGGACCGACAACTGCCCAGAATATGAAATGAGTTGACTCCACTGATGTCAAGATTGTCCGTCGCACTGACTCAAACCAACCCTGTTTTTTTCGTGAGAGATGGATTTATATTTTTATTTCTTAATTGAAAGTCGCGAGAAATGACCTGTGGCGCCTCTGGCGGCAAAGACATGAATGATCCGATGAAGACGGCCACGTGACCGTTGATTGCTGTACGCGGTCGACGATTTTTTGTTAGTGTTGAAATATTGTTCGTTTCTTTATATTAAAAGGTATTACTCCATAATAATGTACATATAGGCCTGCGTTAGTAGTATGCATTAAAGTGGCGCTGCCTTCGCGTGACGTAATGATCCCATGCTCGTCAGCGCGTCTTGAGCAACTTTTCAGCGTGTTCATGCAACCGTGCACGCAGTTTCCGGGTCGCTAAGATTTTGGAGCGACAAAGTTTTGCTACCTACACTTCGTCTCAGAAATGACGCGCGCTGCTACTCGGTGCGGCCGTGCATATGCACAGTTACGTTTTCGATTACTTGGCTTGGCTCGTGTATCGACAGAGTAACGACGCCGGGACAAGCCATCCATGACACAGGCGCAGGCAACCTTGGGCGCAGGCGCAGGCAACCTTGGGCGCAGGCGCACACAACGCTGTACAAATACAGGGAACGTGTATAAAGCCACACATCTCATTGTAACAGCTTGCTATTTTCAAAAATGGTTGGAAAGCTCAAAATAAAGGTGGTTAAGCATAGTTACAGTAACTCCTGCGAAAGCAGAACAACGACAGCTTTCACAAGGGCTAGCGGCATCGCTATCAATTCTCAGCGTTGCTGGAGCATGCCTCCATGCGTGTTTGGAGCCTTTCAGATCGAAAAATACTGCTTATAAAATAAGTACGTGCTTTTCGGATAAACCACTGCAGCTACAAACGCTACGAAGGGTGAGCTTCCCGTCGCGCCGTAAAAAACTGGGTCGAGAAAAATCACTTGTCGGTCCCTTTAACAATGCATGCGACGTTAGCACGGAGCAGATTCCATTGACGGATGGCGAGGAGTGGCGCGTAAAAAAACAGATTAGTGGTGCGGCCGAAAATAGGTTTGATATTAAGTTTGTGGTCGAGTCGCGAGGACGCATGACGAGCTGGCCTGATAGTTAAAGTACTGTGGAAGGACTGATTGCGGTAAATCTTATGAAAGAAGGACAGTAGTGTCAGTAACCTGCATTTTTCGAGGAGCTAGATGAATCGAAGGTTTAATTTCGGTTACACTCGATGTTCGTGAGAGAGAGAGAGAAATGTAATGCGGAAAGGCAGGGAGGTTAACCAGAAAACATATCTGGTTTGCTACCCTGCACTGGGGAAGGGGCAAGGGGAGACAGAAAAGTAAGAAAGAGAGGGATGGGATAGGGAGGGAGGGAAGCGCGCACACACACACACACACACACACACACACACACACACACACACACACACACACACACACACACACACGCACACGCGCACACACACACACACACACGCACACGCACGCACACACGCGCGCACACACACACACACACACACACACACACACACACACAAACACACACACACACAAACACACACACACACACACACACACACACACACACACACACACACACACACACACACACACACACACACACACACACACACACACAGGAGTGTCACAATCGTTCAACGAGGCGGTTCGCTCGCAGAAACTTCATCGGCGCCTTCGTTGCTTTCTGGCGTGAAGTTCGATCTTTTACGACATTCCAAGATTGACTGCTCAGAAAGCGGCTGGTCGTCGAGGCGAGCAAACACTGCTGAGAGGGACTGTCTCTCAGAGCTGTACCGAGGGCACTGACATAAAATGTATTCAATGGTTTCGTCATTGCCGCAATGGTCACATGCAGCGCTGTCTGTCATTCCGATGCGGCACGCAAAGGCGTTCGTAAAAGACACCCCAAGCCACATGCGGCAGAGAAGGGTCGTCTCGGATCGGGGCAGGCCAGATGGAATACTGAGTCGTAGGCATGGATCCAGGCGGTGAAGACGGGTGTGGCGAAAACCGGGCGTGTTTCACATAGACCCTGCGACATCATGCGCAAGCGTATTAATACTATTTGCTGCTGCGTCGCTTCTTGATAGTGGGATAGGTTCCATCACACCATTTTCGTGAGAATTCTCAGCTACATCGTCGGCATGCTCGTTACCGATGATGCCGCAGTGGCCTGGCAACCACTGAAAAGTTATAGCATGTCCTTCGTCTATTAGTTGATGGTACAGTTGTCTTATTTCCAGCACCAATTGGTCTTGAGCCCCACGACGTAGAGCAGTTCGAAGACATTGCAGAGCTGGTTTCGAATCAGTAAAAATGCCCCATTTTTGTGGTGCTTCTCGATCAATCCTGCGGAGTGCGCTACGGAGTGCCGCGAGCTCCACGGCTGTCGACGTTGTCTTGTGTGACGTTCGAAACTGTATGTTTTCGGCTCTTGCTGGGAAGACCACAGCTTCTGCAGATCCTCCAACAGTTGTCGAGCCATCCGTGTAAAGTTTAACATGATCTTTGTAATCTTCGTGCAGCATGAGTAGAGTCATCTGCTTCAAAGCTGGTGATGAGAACTCCGCCTTCTTGCGAATCCCCGGCACTGTCAAGCGTAGTTTTGGTCAGTCCAAGCACCAAGGGGGTGTTAGAATTCGTTCCGGAGGCGTGTAGGCTGTTGGAAGGCACTCTCGGTAAGTCAATATTCTCTTACAGAAGGAGGTACTCGGTCGATCTTCTGGAAGCGAAGCAAGATGGTGGGCAGGGGCGCGAGCAAGGTGCCTAATGTGAGCTCTAAGCACCTCCAATGTAATGTGCACCGTGGCCGGATGATCTTTTGCAATTGCGATGGTTGCGGCTGTTGATGTGCAGCGTGGTAATCCAAGACAAACTCTGAGTGCCTGGCCCTGGGCGTTTTCGATCGTGCGTACGCTGCTTTTGCAAGCGTTCGTCAGAACCAGCAAGCTATACCGCAGGTACCCCAGAAACGGCGTTTTGTATAGCTGCAACATCGCGTGCACTGATGCGCCCCACGTTTTTGCTCCGAGGAACTTGAAAAGTTGTGCGATGGCCGTTAGGCGCTTCTTTAGAGTGGCCACATGGGGACTCCAGCAGAGATTTCGATCGATCGTCACCCCCAAAAACCTGTGCGTCCTGGCGTAGCAGACATTGTGTCCATCGATGGCGATGGGATATGACGTCATTGCCTTCCGCGTGAACGCAACCAGCGCCGATTACTCAGGAGAAATCTCGAGGCCTTGTTCTCTAAGGTACGCCAATACTGAATTCGCTGCTCTTTGGAGCCTCGCACGTACCTGAGGTAGTGATGCAGAACTATCGATGGTACTATCGATACTATCGATAGCTGAGTCACTATCGAAAAATCGATGGTAAAAGATACTATCGATAGCGCTATCGATAGTAAGTACTATCGATAGTTTAAAATCAACAGCGCGAACTCATTGCAGAATAAACTTGGATTCCCGCGCGCGTGGTACATAGTAGAGCCGGAGGAGCAGGCTGAAGAGCAAGAAAGTTGACATGCTTGTGTTCTTCACCAGAGTGCTTCGCTGACACATGATCATAAAGTAAAACTATTCAGCTGTATCGGAAAGAAGCTGTTACATGGGGTGGAACTGCGCGGCTTCAGTTTTATATTGCATTTTATGATTTCAAAGTAAAAAAAAAATGATCAAGAACAAAGTTTGGTAATTGTAAGATGTAACTGGTTGCTTTTAAATATGAATTTGTTGATGGACATATGCCGCCATTTTCATTTCACTGCGCAAATAATTTCTTTCGCCAAAATTTTGCTCAAATTAAGCGAGGCTGATAGTACGCTATCGCGAATATTTTGCCAATTTGGCCAGCCAGCAACAGCATCGTTATTCGCACCATTATGGATAGTTTGTCGCGTGGTTATGACGGTGAAGAATGCTGCAGCAAGACTGGGAAATACGAAGCTCTTTATATGGTCGAACTTGTGCGCAGAAAATCAAAAATCAGAATACGAGCGATACACGCTGCGCACTGATAGAGTCGAGAACAGTCGCCGGCCGTCGAGTAATCTGATAACCGGTGGAACGCTTCGTCTTTTATACATCAGTCATCAAACCTTCCAGCGTTATCGCTGGTGCTCGCGTAAGCTTTCGCATAAACTTGAATATTCGCTACCGGCGCGTAATCTTCAAATGTCAAACAATCGCGAAGCTTCTCAAACATTGCGGCGCGGTCTGCGTCAAATGCTGCTAACAGTCTGTGGGTGAAACCTGAATACATCAAAACAAAGCAATAAACACGCGTGGCACTAACATCGCTAGTAATATTACCGATGGTACTACTGATTCGACTATCGATAGTTTATCGATAGTAGTGCTATCGATAGTTTGTTTACACTATCGATAGTTTCACAGAAACTATCGATACTATCGATAGTCAATTTACCGATAGTTCTGCATCAGTAACCTGAGGGCGTGTTACACCTGACGTCCAGGCACAAATATCATCTGCATAGAGGGATATCTGCACGGAATCCGGTATGCGTTCCATGAGACCGATCAGAACCAGGCTGAATAGTGTGGGGCTCAATACACCACCTTGAGGAACACCACGGTGTGTGTAATGCTCAGAAGTCGGCCCATCATCAGTTTGCACAAATAGTGATCTCATATGTAGGTAGCAACAGATCCAGCGGTACACTCGCCCACCCAAACCAACCGACTCGAGGGCGTCAAGTTTGGCTTCGTGAGAAACATTGTCATATGCTCCTTTGACATCTAAAAATAGTGCGACAGATAGGCGTCTACTCATTTTCTGGTGTTGTACGTAGGTCAATAGGTCAATGACATTATCAATGGAGCTACGAAGACGACTAAAACCGGCCATGGCGTCTGTATATACTCTGTAGCGTTCTAGGAACCACTCGAGTCTGACAAGGATCATTCTCTCCATCAGCTTCCCTACGCAGCTAGCCAGCGCTATTGGGCGGTATGACGTCAGCTCTAGAGGTGATTTTCCAGGCTTGAGAAGTGGAACCAAACGGCTTGTTTTCCATTCTCTGGGGACCGTTCCATCTCTCCAGGACTCATTGAACACGTCCAGCAAAGCGCTTCGTGCTCGATCACCGAGATTGCGTAATAGGCGGTATGATATGCCATCCGGTCCAGGCGACGACGATCGATTGCATAAAGCAAGAGCCGCATCCAGCTCTTCCATGGAAAAAGGCAGGTCCATGTGCCGGTCAAGCGAATGTGGCGTGTCATCAGCAGTAAGGGCTCCTGGGCAAGTTGACGGGCCTGCAATCTTCCTACAAAAATCTTCCGCAACCTCGATATCCCTTCTACGTAGGAAAAGGGCCAAGGCTTTAAACGGAAAACGTTGTTCGGGAAAAATGCGTAGGCCTCGCACGGTTCGCCATATTTGAGAAAGCGGTTTGCGAGGGTCTAGAGACTCGCAAAACTTCGCCCACCGTTGAAACTCCAGTTTGTCCATACGACGCTGGATCTTCTTTTGCATGCGCCTAGCTATCCGCAGATCTTGAATGGATTTTGTGCGTCGATATCTGCGCTCCGCACGCCGACGAATCGCACGGAGTCGCTCTAACTCCACATCCGTTTTTGAGGGCCTTGTAGAACATGTCAGCGTGCGCATTGCGCTCTGCGCTGCTTCTTTAATCGCTTGCTCTATGCCAGAGGATAAGCCTTTTTCACAAACGTGTTCAATGTTAGTTGTGAATGCTGACAGATCGATCCTCCGGACGGTTTTCGGCGGGTGGCCACTAGCAAAGCCTTTAATGGTGAGATAACTGGGCATGTGGTCGCTACCATGTGTCTCGATGTCTAAAAACCACTTAACGCTTGTGGCGAAGCGACGTGACACAAACGTCAAGTCCAAGCAGCTGCTGTACGTTGATCCTCGTAGAAGTGTAGGACTCCCATCATTAAGTAGAGACAGTTCATGAGCCGACACAAATGATGCCAATCTCCGGCCCGTGGCATTGACTTTTGAACTTCCCCAGATTGGGTGGTGGGCGTTGAAGTCCCCTGTAATTATCCACGGATCCGAGATGTTCGCAAGTATGTCATCCAGTCTTTTTCGATCAAAACGGGCTGAGGGAGATAAGTAGGCACCTACTAATGTGAAGGTGAGGGTTTTCTGCTTCACAGTCAGGCAAACATATTGGTTCTCATCATGAGGCGACACAGGTTGAATGATGTATGTAAGCTCCCGACGAATATACACAATGACCTTGCTGCTTTCGTTGCGGGTTTGGGACGGGATTGACTCGTAGCCGGATAGCCTGATCGGGTTTGATAATTTCGGTTCACATATTACGATGATGGGGAAACGGTTAGAAAACACGTACTGACGAAAATCAGAAATCCGTGATCTAAGTCCTCTTGCGTTCCACTGAATGACTGATGCTTCTCTGACCTCTTTGCGGAACGATTGTTGATCCGCCATGGCTCTATGCGAGGGAGGCGAGGACTGGGCTCAGCGCGTCCAACACATGTAGCTCGCTTCGAGCGGTTGGAGTTTCTAGACTTCTTAGTAGGTCTGCCATGACAGCAACGAGGGATCGCAGCATCGGGATGATCTGTCGATCGACCCTTGACACATGGTCAACTGAAGTAGATTCGGTGGAAGGTGTAGGGCGGGGAGGCCTCGGAGGAGGCTCCTTCGCAGGCTGCGTACGCGGAAGCGTAGGCCATTCATCCGCAGCTGTGAGCTTCTCCACCTCATTTCGCTTCATGCTTACTACTTTACTCGTGCTCGAAGGAAAAGGGTTATGCGCAACACCCTGTCTTACATGCCTCCGTCGGCGATTACGCCGACGCCGTACCCTTTCAGCTGCCTCTCTGTGGGTTGAATTGTCCCTAACTATTTCTTTTATAATGGCGATTTCCTTCTTAATCCGCGGGCATTCCTTAGAGGCAAGCATCATGTGAACCATCACACTTTCCGCACTTCAGACTTGTTGCCCGACATGCGTCTGCAGTGTGCGGCTCAGCGCATCGGGGGCATACTATGGTGTTTGTACGTACACCCTTGACGTGCCCAATTTTCATGCAGTTATGGCACTGAAGTGGTTTAGGGACAAATGGCCGAACAGGATGTCGGAAGTGTCCAACCTTGACATGCGACGGAATAGAATCTCCTTTGAACATTATCTTTACACAGCGGGTGTTTCCGAGGAGAAGTACATTCGCGATGACAGCTCCCTCGTTCGCTGGTTTTATAAGAATTGGGATGTCCAAGTTTGCTATGGCCAAATCAATGTCGTAAATTACTCCCGCCACGCAGGCACCGTCCATTGGAATGAGAGGTCGAACTTTGATGTCTCCCAAATCTGATATTTTGCGAAGCTTATCTAAGGCGCTGACAGTCGTCGTGTCCACAGCTAGAATATTCTTCCGCGTGTTCACCTGGATATCCTTAATTTCGTTCGGTGCAACCCCCTCAAAGTACATAGCGAGAGCTTGCCTGTTTACTGCTCGAAGGCTGACGGTGGAGTCCTCGGGCATGAATAGGATGGTGTGCGGCCAGCGTTCTTCTTTTGACTTAGACATTAACGTCCTCGCTGGTAAAGACGGCTTGATGTTTCTTCTTTTTGCCTTCCTCCTTCTCACGGTGTCAAAGCTGTCATCCGACGAGTCGTCGCCAGTGGCCGAGTACAGTTCCGTGTCCTCACTGGTGCTCGAACAGGTGCTTCGTTTTCGCGACGAGCTTGCCAAAGGTGATCTCTGGCTGCACAGCGCCGCAGAAGGCTCCACGTCCACAGCCATTAAGCAGTGACTCTCACCGTTGGCCTCACCGGTTCTGGGCCAGGCGCGCTGATCTAACGAGGAGCTCGCCATGGCAGACCTCTGGCTGGGTGGACCAGTGGAAGACTCCGCGTCCGTCGCCCTGGGGCAGGGAGCAGCGCCTCCCGGAAAAAGCGAAAAACTTGATAAAAATGCTCGGAGCAGAAAGCAGAAGCGTTCTATGAAGAGACACTTCGATGTTCGTAGTTTTTTCTCATATGAGCTACGTCCCAGAACTTCTTTGTTTGTATCCGGGTTCGTAACTGGTATGGCCAATGATTTGGAGTCTAGTGCTTGATATATTCAAGAACATTACTGCAGAAATTACCACCCCATGTGATAGAAAAAGAAATGTGACTAATTTGGTACGTGACAACATTCTGTAGTGTTTTTACTACTTATTTACTCTACAAGAATACAGTTAATCCGGGCTTCTGTTGCACAGAGTTCCAGTGTATTCAGTCTTTTTTTTTCTAGTGGCGGAAGACGAGAAGACAGCGATCTGTTTTCTGTTTTCTACAGAATCACGCTGTAAAACGACAAAAAGTACCCCAGGACAGGCTCCTTTTTCAAGTTTGTGGTTCGATATGCGCCTGCCTGTTCGGTATCTAACCAGAAAAGTGCACTATTTGCAGGTTCAGCCCACTCAAGTAGGCGTGCCCGCATGCATTCGCTTAACATTATCGAAGATTATCTATGAAATATCCCCAACGGAACATGTCTTAGTGTACTATAGTGATCACGTACGCAGCAGTAATCAATGTTCTTGTACAAAAGTATTGTGCACGTTGTGATCCATGGTATCCAGTGTCGTTGTGATACAGTGTCATTCACTCTTCGATATCATTTACCACGGCATTCAATAGCTTCGCTGGCCAATTATGTCAGCAGAATGAGTGTCCCTTTTTTAAATGCGAAGCATTTCTTAGCGAACTTCTGCGACTTTGAGCGTATCTATCTATCTATCTATCTATCTATCTATCTATCTATCTATCTATCTATCTATCTATCTATCTATCTATCTATCTATCTATCTATCTATCTATCTATCTATCTATCTATCTATCTATCTATCTATCTATCTATCTATCTATCTATCTATCTATCTATCTATCTATCTATCTATCTATCTATCTATCTATCTGCCTACGACTTTGTGCTCTCCTGGCCGTTTCAGTAATCGGGTGTATACCAAAATTGGTATGGCATAACATGACCGTATTACGAACATAAATGACAGGTAAGAACATGAAAATCATGACACGCATGTCATGAACCGCATGATTTACATTCCACGCCCTTGGGGCTCTTGCGGCCGTTCCGTTAATTTCATATATACCAAAAGTGGTATGGCGTGACAAGAGTTCATGACGAACATCATGACAAGTCCTAACGTGCAAATCATGACACGCATGTCATGTGCAGCATGATTTACATGACATGGTGTCGGGGCGCTAGCAGCTGTTTAAATGAATGGATATTTATGAAAACTGGTCTGACGAGACATTTCTGTATGATGAACATAACAGACACGTGGTAACATGAAAATCATGACATGCATGTCACGTACGACATGATTTGCATGCCACGCTCATGGAGCACTCACACCCGTTTCATTAGACTGATATACACCAAAAGTGGTACTACGCGAAGTGACTGTATGGAGAACGTGAATAACAGGTGGAGACATGAAAACCATGACATGCATGTCGAGATATACATTGCCACGCTCATGGTGCATTTGCGGCCATTTCGCTAGATTGATATACACCAAAATTGGTATTGCGCGACGCGGCTGCACGACGAACGTAAATGAGAGGTGATAACATGAAAATCATGACATGTATGACATGTACGACATGATTTACATGCCATGCTCATGGCGCACTCGTGGCCGTTTCGCTAGATCGGTATACACCAAAACTGGTATTGCGTGATGTGAATGTGTGAAGAACATGAATAACAGATGGTAACATGAAAACCATGTCAGGCATGTCATGTATGTCGTGATTTACATGCCACGCTCATGGTGCATTCGCGGCCGTTTCGCTCGTTTGATATACACCAGATATACACCAAAAATTCGTATTGCGCGATGTGACTGTATGACGAACATAAACGACAGGTCCTAACATGCGAGTCATGTTACATGAGTGTCATGTACGGTATGATTTACATGACACTGTCATGGTGCGCTTCCGGCCGTTTTGTTAACAGGATATATACCAAAAAAATTACGCCATCTCCCGCTAAAGGGGACCATGAGGCGATGCGAAGCCGGAGCACTTGCACGATCGCGTTCCGTTGGCGTTCGTTGGGCATGCTACCGACCTCGTGTCGTGGAACGCGAAGAGGGACGCTACGCGCGTCGTGTCTTCCATCTAGCCTGGCCGTTAATTTTTCACAGGGCGAGCGGGGAACGCGGTCGACAGGCGGGCGAGAGGGGGGGGGGCAGCGTTGGAGAGGAGAGAGAAGGGGAGGGGACGCGCATGCGCTCGAGCTCATCGCGGCGTTGTGCAGGAGAGAATTTCGGCATGTCTAGCCCGCGTTTCAGAGGAAGAGTGGAAAGGGGGATGGGAGAGGGAAAGTGGAAAGGGAAAGTGGAGAGGGAAAGTGGAGAGGGGAAAGGGAGAGGGTGAGTGGAGAGGGGATAGGGGTAGAGGGGAAGGGGAATGGTGAGGGGAAGTGGGGAGGAGGTATGTGGAGAGGGTATGCGCATGCGCAGTGAGGGTGGTCACGTCGCACACCACCACCACCACCACCGCCGGATTGAGCTCGACCTTAAGATACTTCGCATCTAAAAGTGTATGGCATGACACGAGTGCGTGAACAAAATGGCAGGTCATGCATTGTACATACCATAATATACGTCTCATTAGCATGGCATATACCAGATTGTGGATGCATGCGTGCATGGCAAACATGCCATATATGGTGAACTAGATACCATGGCCTGAATGATTTCATTTGGCTCAAAGTCAAACAAGGCGATGTATGCAGCTCTTTGCTGGCTGCTTCGCATTACATCGATTCCCACTGTGCGTGGGATCTGCCGGATTTTTTAATTTCAAGAACGCTCCATTCAATGCTGCAGCGCAATAGATATGACGTGTCGCTGCTGAGCACGAGATCGTGGGCTGGATAATGGCCACAGTGAGAGCGTTTCAACGAAGCCGATATGCAAAAACACCCACGTACCGCCCACTGAATGAGCGTTAAAACTCGAGGCGCCCAAATCGATCTGTTGTCGCCCACTGCGGCGTTTCTCAATATCAGGTCATTTCTTTGTCACGTAAAACCAGGGTGTCGGAACGAAATGTTTTTCGTTTCGGTTTTAGTTTCGTTCCACCGCAAAAAGTTCCGTTCCGTTTCTATTCCGGAACGAAAAAAAAAAAATGTTCCGTAACGGTTTGTAACGGTTTTTTTAATGGAAAAATGTGAAGTTAAGGTAATCATAATGAACATTGGATTTGTGATGTAGTTACTTGCCCTCCTCTTAGGAAAGTGGGACAAGGGTAAAATACGTTCTTCAGAGGAGCGGAAGTAACTGTACCACGAGTTTCTACCAACTAACACAAACCAGTATTCATTTCAAAGTCATAATATTTATTTTCTCAAAAGACAAATAAGAATTTTTTTAGTGGGCTCAATGCTTTGTGTGAAGGCAGTGAGCACGATCTCAGAAGCAGCACGTCATTGAGTGTTCTCTCTGATGTGCGAGACCGCTGCTCTGATAAAGAGATCGCCAGGCCCGCGCGACACACGCAGCATAGTAACAACGAAAGCTGGAAGAGCGGACTTTGTAGAGGCCGCTGGAGAGTCCCTTGGGGCAATAATACAAGTACACATACAAGGTACCCACTACGCCATAAACCATCCAAATTCTTCTCAAGTAGAGAAGTTCCCACTATGCCATTTTTCGTCATTCTTCGGAGTCACGTGGTACACGCTACACATCTGTAAGGCATTATGTGCACTTTGCGCTGTGGCTGATGATGATAAAGAATTATAGCTGAGCACATTGCAGTGGCTGGGAAGCAGTGTGGCGGAATGGGCGCCTCCATTCTATTTCAATTCCATTGCGGGGAATTAGAACTTGCCGCAATTCCATTCCTTTCAATTCCTCGGAATAAAAAAACTTAGCCCATTCGCACTCCGGGAATGGCCGGGCAGTTCAATTCCATCAATGTAATTCCTACACGTAAGAAAGGCATCTTGATAGTTTTATTGAGTTAAGAATGAACTCCCCATAAAGCTGATGTCATCAGATGCATTAAGAACTGCAATAGTAAGCAAAACAGGTTACAAAGGTCGAGGGATAGTAGCTTGGTTACATATCTCGTGCAGTACAACCACCCTACTAATTCCCATAGGGGCAGTTCTCCCGCTACCTATAGTATTTGCATGGTCAGCATGTTTGAATGAATGGTGGTGTTTTAATATTGTTTATGCTTAAATGTGTTAACGCTAAAATGACTACGTAGCGTATTTTTATGCTGACAAAAGTAGTATTCAAGAAGACTAAGCAGTTTTGCCACGCGTCTGGAGCGGTTGTGAATATGGAGAAAAACAAGATTTGGTTAATGGGGAATAAGACCCTCTAGATCTGCTGGTATTAGTTGGAACAGTGCACCGCTCGGGCACCTTGTGCCTTTGTATCGAATACGGAACACTAGGCCGCACTGCTCGTCAGCACTCACGCTTGTCAAGCGCACCTCGCAAGCATAGAAGCACTAGCGTGGCACTGTGGTGGATGACCCGACTGCCACGCAGAGGGCGCGGGTTGAAATGCCATCCGATCTTAGAAAGTTGTTTCTCATTTATTTTTTTATATCACGCGATAGCGGTCATGGACGCCGACGGCGGTGGACAACTATGACGCCAAAATCGGCTGTTGTGATCTCATAACAGCTTTCGCTGTAACAAACTTCAGCGCCGACAATGCCCTCTCTACGCTGGCCTGCGAGACAGGCGCGCAAAAATCCACTTGCGTTAATATAAACATCTCTAGTTGCCACTGTTTTCGTTTTTCGCACAATTTCAAGATATCGTTGCTTTGGGATTCCTGCCTGAGGTACGCGCTAATACCGTACCCTGAGATATGCTCGCATTGCACGAGCTCAGTTGCTCCGGATTGCGAAGTTTTCTCGTGAACCGAAAAACGATTGAAAAAATTTTGTTTTCACTCCGGAACGAAATAATAGATAAAGTTTCGGTTACGTTTTCGTTCCGGCCCAAAATATCGTATTTGTCGTTTTTCGTTTTCGGTTTTCGTTCCCTTCCTACACCCCGCGTAAAACGCCAGCTGTAGCATCTACTTGTTGTTTGCCTTATAATTGAACTTTCCTTCTCTTATTGTTTTTTCGTTGGACTACCACCGAATGCTTTTTTTGTTCACACTGCTGCTAACCATACATGGGCACCACTCCCTTCAAAACCTATGGTACCTTGGCAGAACCATAAAGGTAATTGTAGAAACTAGTCATGTGCGAACATTCGAAACTTCTAATATTAGAATCGAATAATTCGTTATTCTATTCGATTCGAAAGACACTTCTACTATTGGAAACATTCGAACACACCAAAATTTCAAAACGTATTGCCAAAGTGTTTTTAGAGCGCTGAAGTAACATAAAAATGTTTGTTTTTTCAGCTAAGGTGGCATTATAGACAATGTTTTATCAGCCAAGATGGAGAATAAGTTCTCAGAAATCACGGAAAATAACATCATTGTTCAAGCCCCTCTACTTTCGCAACGTCCCCGCTGAGTGCCGTTGCCGCCATCTTCGTCTGGTCGGAAAGCGCATTTCTCCGTCTTCAGCATGTCTTTCGACAGGCCGCTTCGGCCAGCCCTGCCCCACCGAAACAAACGCACAAGAAGCAAATGCTTGAAGGTCGTTCCAAGCTCTCTGATGGGCCACGTCTGCCAAGTGGCTCCAGCGCACTTGCCGATTGGTCCGGTACTCTATCCGCAACATCGACGTCGATGTGGGCTCCTTGCACTCCTTGCTCCCCACGTCTTAACGTACACGCTGGCGGGCGCTGCATAGTTCCGTGTTCGTACTCATTCCGTCATGGCGTATCAACAATCTTAACAGCGCTTCAGTTAGGAAGCCGCACACGAGTTTTCTATGGTCAGAAAGAAAGCGGGCCCAATGACAAGATTAGATAGTGCGACGCGCTAATCGAGGACATCGCAGAAGCGCGGCCGATCCCTCCATTGCTTGTTGCCTCAGACTGTCCAACACATCGCGATATTAACTGTTGGGGTTTTACGTCCCAAAACCACGCTACGATTATGAGAGACGCCGTAGTGGAGGGCTCAAGAAATTTTGACCATCTGGTGTTCATTAACGCGCACCTAAATCTAGGTGCACGGACCTCGAGCATTTCGCCTCCATCGAAGTGCGGCCGCCGCGGCCGGGATTCTATTCCGCTACCTCCCGGCAGTGTTGGCGGTAACGCATTACAAGTAACAACGTTACCGGTAACGCGTTACGTTTATCAGTAACTAAGTAACGTACTCGTTACTATTTTGGAACTGTAATGACTCGGTAACGTAGTTTAGTTACCATTTTTCGGTAATGTGGGGTGTCACGTTACTCGTTACTTTTCATTCCAGTTATACTCGCAGCCTTACACAAAATTCATTCGTCTTGTAGGAGAGCCTTTCTCAGAGCTCGCCCTGACGGCTACGCGACCGCAGCTGGACGGGCGTCTGTTCCTCTCTGAGTGATCCACGAGGACGTCGCCGCGGCTGGCACATCATGCGCGTCCTGATAAACCCGAAAGTGTCGCGCTACCCAGTGCTCGCCATAGCCGTTGCGCAGGGCATCACTGAAAGGGAGCTTGCTGAACTGCTTGCCGCCTCTTTCGCGCCTCCTTCCCCTCCTAGAGCGGGGAGCGCTGGCGGTGTCACGACAAACGCCGCACCCCCGCTCCCTCCCGTGGATCCCACCACCTCAGCTGACATTCGCTCTCTCTGCAAGGAGGACTTCTCCCTCTACGAACTGGAACGGGTTCTCCTCAGAAAGCGCAAGCGCAGCGCCCCTGGAGCGGACAAAATCACTCATCAGCTGTTGAGAAACCTGGATGCCTCCCAGCGCCCACTCTTGTTGGATGCATTCAACAGAGTTTTCTCCAGTGCTGTCCTCCCGGAAGAATGGCGTTCCGCGACTGTGATCCCTGTCCTCAAACAAGGCAAACCGCCGCGATCGGTGACGTCATACAGGCCCATCTCTCTCACTTCTGTGGCGGGCAAGACTATGGAGGAGATGGCTCTTTACCGGCTACAGTGGATCGCGGAGGTGCGCAACGCTTTCCCACCAGAGCAGTGTGGATTCCGGCCACATCGCGCGACCATCGACTGCATTGCTGCAGTCGTGAGCACCCTCGAGCAGGCCCTTCACGATGGAGAAATGGCCATCCTACTCCTCCTTGACATAAAGTCGGCGTTCGACTCGCTCCCCCACTCGTCTATCCTCAGTGCTGTGCGCGCGCTAGGTGTTGAGGGCAAACTCTTGAACTACGTTCAGGCCTTCCTCACTGACCGAACGTTTACTGTGCGCGTGGGCGGGGCGACAAGTGCGCCGCGATCTGTCAGCTGTGGCGTCCCACAGGGCAGCGTCCTCAGCCCGTTCTTGTTTAATCTGGTACTCGCGCCGCTCGTCAAGTGCCTACCAGAAACGGCTGTGTTCCCTGTTCGCGCAGTGGTGTACGCTGATGACGTCGCATTGTATGTGCGTGGACCGACCCGAAAGTGCTCGGTGGTGCGCGCTTGCATGCAAGAGGCCCTCCAATGTGTGGCCGCCTTCGTGAGAAACATCGGCCTCACGATCTCGCCGCCGAAAACCGAGGCCCTCGTCGTCCACCCTCGTGCTGAAGCCCGACGACGCCTTCCGTGCCTTCAGCTGGATGGTGCACCAATAGTTTGGAGTAGCAACGTCCGCTACCTCGGCCTGACGATAGACAATCGCCTCCGATGGTTCCCGGCGGTGCGACGTGTACGACAGACGACGCGTCGCGTGGAATCGGCTGTGCGCCAACTACTCGCAGGCGGCAACGGCTGCCCCGCTGCCTTCGCCTGCACCATCTACGAGGCGATGGCTCTGTCTGCCATCCACTACGCACTACCGATCTGCAAACTCCAGGCGCCACAGTGGCGACTGATCGACCAGGACCATCGCCGAGTCATCCGCATGTGTCACGGAATGCCTCGTGGCTCTCGTGTGGCCGAGACCCTCGCGGAGGCTCGTGCGTGGCCTGCGTCGCTCACGGCGGACCTGCGCGCATTGTGCCACTTGCAGCGTCTCCACCGAGCGCCTGATGCAGGTCCCCTCCTCTCGCGGTTACGTGCTGTGCCAAACTCACGTGTCGGCCAACTTATCGACGTGTACGACGGTGTTGTGGCTGACGACCCCGCACGCCTTTCGCGCTGGCCACCCCCTCACCGTCGAGTGCCCATTCGAGTGAACTTGCACCTGCCGGGCATTCGATCCAAACGCCACACCCCCATCAGTGCCATTGCTCAAGGAGGCCGCGGCGCGGATGTATGAGGACCTGGCCGGGAGGACGCAGGTGTTCACCGATGGGTCCGTCCTGCAGGATCGCTCAGCCGCGGCCGCCTGCATAGTCCCTCAGCTCAGCTCGGAACGACAGTGCCGCTTGCGATACTGTGCATCCTCAACAACAGCTGAGCTAGTCGGGCTCCAGCTGGCTGCAGACCTCCTGCGCATTTCGCCGGCCGTCACGAGCGCAGCAATATTCTGCGACTCGAAACCTGCCCTCCGCCAGCTCGCGAGGGAGGAACGAGGCCCCCTTCTTGCTCAGCGTGCCGCTCTCAGCCTGCTGGCCCTCCAGGAACGAGGCTGTGATGTGGTCCTTCAGTGGCTCCCTTCACACGTCGGCATCGCGGGCAACGAGGCTGCAGACGAACTCGCAAAACGAGCACACTCCGCCGAGACTTCGCTGACGGATTACGCCAGCTCGTTCGACTCGGCACGCAACAACCTTCGCCGGGAGCTGGTGCGCGAGCATCCTGACGCACGGGTCGCCTCCGGACACCCCCCTCCTCCCATCCCAGCCACTGGTTTCACTCGCCGCGAGCGCGCGCTTCTTCTTGCCTTGAGGACCGGTTCTGTGTGGCCCGCGGAACGCAGGCATCGTCTTCGCGGCGCCGCTGCACCGAACTGCACCGATTGCGGCGCGATCGAAACCCTGTGCCACCTATTGTTTGACTGTCCTTCTCTCAACACTGCGCGGAAGCGGCTCGCCATGAAGTACCGCCTCGTCGGACTGCCGTGTGCGACCTTACAGGACTTGCTCCATCCCACCGGCCACGTGCACCGTCGCCGATCAGCCCTTGCGGCCCTACTCGCTTTTCTCGAGGATGCCGGCCTAGTCGAACGAATTTTCTAGCCGCTCACCACGGTGACTCGGACGCCCGTTCTCCTGCCCCCCCCCCCCCCCCCACCCCCTCACTGTTTTTTTTTTTCCCACTCATACCTTTCTTTTTCTTCTTTTACCATACTCTTTTCACTCTCACTGTCCCTTTAATCCCTAATCCCCCGTGAGTGTATCGGTTGAGGTGTCCTCACTTGAGAGACAGTTATCGTGCACTCCACACCCAATTTCCATTTTCATTTCCTTCTTCCTTTTAAGAATCACCTCCCCCCCCCGCTGCGGAGAACTGCTGTCGGCCCGCCAAGCATTGACAAAGCGACACCACATAAGGTCCTTTTCTGCGCGGAGGAAATCGCAATGGGGAGCATATTGCCGAAATTACTTAAAAGGATTTGCTGTAGTTTCGGCTACCTTGCTATCGAGGTTCAAGTTGTCGTTGATTGTCGATGACGCGAAGTGTAATGCGGTCCTTGTAACCGTCAAAAGCGAGCTGTCGAGACCTGCTCGGCCTGCGGACACCAAGACTCAGTTTGAGCACCAGCACAACGGAGGATGACTTTTTCGCAAAGGCCTTCTGAACATAATCGCCAAAGGAATATAAGCGACTGTCTACATTTGATGCCGAATGGCATCGCCATGAGCGGGCTCAAGGAAAGCTCTCCGCGCGGTCGCCAGCTCTTCCTAAAAGTGAATACAGGAGTACCATATAGTGCGTCCGCCGAGCTCCTGTTTACCGTATAGGTGTGGACGTATTGGCTAATAGGCGAGTCAAGCTGTGCGAATAAAGCTTTGAAAGGCCGCTGTTGCTTATATTCGGCGGTTTGTAGTTACATTAAGAAACTGTTCCTGTACTACACTAGCACTGTTTATAGACTTCGTATTCAAAATTAGCTTTGCTTCTTGGTCTTGGCAACTGGTTATTGAACTCCTGAGCAAGCAAGGCTGACATTGAACACTTTCACGTACGCAGTCGTGATATCTGCGTCACTTATACCGGTCAAATTGAAAAAAAAAACTTCTTTATGTGCGCAAATACTTTTCTCCAGATTTATGCCATTTAAGCATTCCTTTATTGTTACAAAATTTGCGCATTGGTTTTGGTAGCAGAAGCACGCCGTCATAATTACTGCAAGTTTGTTCAGTGATGTTTTCATTTCGAAGAGCGTTGGTGATGAAGTCGATTACTTTCTGTTTAATGACCCATTCCGAAAAACAGCTTCCCCGTGTGCCACAGAGTTAGAAGCCACCACATGTAACTATACAGGCAACTTTAGGCCACTATATAGTACTACGAAGGTACGGCACATTTGTGCATATTATACTCGTTTAATCAGTATTTGGGGCTAAATTTTTGCTTTGGCGACAACTTTAATGTAATATATAAGTATGAGTTTTATAAAGTAGCTATTGTAGGTTATTGAGGCGAGGACTCATTGATTAAGATTTCTGACTATGGAGTAACGGCGGAAGTAACGTCCGCTAATTTTTTTCGGTAACGGTAACGGTAACGCCTTAACTTTTTTATTGGTAACGCAGGGCGGTAACGCATTCCTTTTTTTTAGCGTAACGAGTAACGTATTTAGTTACTTTTTTTCGGTAACGCATACAACAGGGGCGTAGCCAGAAATTTTTTTCGGGGGGTGTTCAACCATACATTATGGATTTTCGTGCGTGCTCTTGTATGTGTGCGTGTATATATACACAAGCAAAACTGAAAAATTTCGGGGGGGGGGGGTTGAACCCCCCCAACCCCCCCCTTGGCTACGCCCCTGGCATACACCACTGCCTCCCGGTCAGCAGTCGAGCACCATAACCACCAGACTACCGTGGCGGGTAACACATCGCGATGGGCGAAATGTTTGACATTTCGCGCATGCGCGCCTCGGTATACACGACCAGGCATATTGAACACGTATTTGCGACGAAGCACATCGCGCGACGGCTGTTCAGAATTGCAGCCAGAAATCAAGCGCGTCGGCGCCTCTACCTGTGCGACCAAAAACGTCGCTCACGGACTCCTCGCACGCACCTGCGGCCAAACATTTCGCAGGCTGGCCCTTCGGTCTGTACTACCGAAGTCGACATCGCGCGCCGACTGTTCGAAACCGTGGCTAGGCATTCGCGTGTCGGAATCTCAGACCCCGCAACCAAGCACACTGCGCGGCGACACCACGGGACACGCGACAAAGCTCTTCGCTGACAGATCAAGTACCGTCAAGAAGCACTGTGGTACAATTCAGGTGCACATAGAGCCATGCTTGATAACGCTCAAAGGTGATAAAGCAACCAAAACCGCGTGGCAGTCTGTGTGAGGTCAAGCAGCTCATTATAACAGAGGGGCCAAATTACGCTGGAGAAAACCACCGAAATAACGCACCCATTACTAAATATAAAATAAATGCCTAAAAATGAGGAAACCTAGCATTAGTCTCGCCTAACTTACGATGAAGGACCTGCAATGAACATCATGCTGGTCAGTTGTTATTTATTCTCCCAACTGAGATAGCACGCTTAGATGACTAAAGTTTTGTCTGGCGACAAGCTAAAACACATCTGTAGTAGTGCGTGTAGTAAGCGGCTGTTATTCTAAATTGTCTGGAGGAACCATGGCATGCACAACGGTGCCGCTCTACCCGAGCATACCGAGCAGCTGTCCTTCCGTCATGACAGCGTTTGGTAACTGCTGATGCGGTACTGTCAAGCAATGGTGTTGTGCAATGCATAATATTTCTGTACGTTATTAGGCTGGTAAAAAAAAAAGGTTTTGCAAAAGTCAGTAGTTGTACTATTCGTATTAAAAAAAAGCGGCAGATCACACGCGTTGTGGGAATCGTTTTCATGCGAAGCAGTCAGCGAGTACTTCTATGCTGTATTTTATAATGGCTTTGAGCCAAGCCTTACGAGGTGGATTGATGTGTTTTTGTGAGTGCAGTAGCTGTGTGCACATCGTGGGCTTACCAGGCACGTCGACAACAATGGTGATTAAAGAGTAACTTATGGTGCGACGTAACGTCAGCCCTCATGTTAGAGTACATACGTCAGTATTATCGAAAAAAGATGGTTGATCCCTCCGTCATAGGAATCGGATTAACACGAAAGTAAAGCGTGCCCTTACAGAAGTATATATAACTGAATGTTTACTGTACATTGATATAAGAGAGTTTGCACAATGTATATTGATGTCTGGCAGCTATAGCACCGTTTAACGTGGATGCACCTACTTTGATGATTGGTGGTACGTCTCCATCCCGACGACTAACGTCCATGTTAAATGATTAAACAAAACCTTGTGGTAGCTGTAGTAGTTAACGGTGAAAGCGTAATCGGAGAACGAGTTGTGATAGCCAGAAGAGCGTCGCATATTGGACGCAGAACTTGGTCGCCATCCCGCGGCATGTTAAAATGTGATTGAACACCACGGTCGGACTAGAGGGAAACGCAAAGCTCGTCGTGCTGCCCCCCGGCCGCGATTTTTCTCGGGCGAGCGCGTGAGCGGGGAACGCGGTGTAACAGCCAGGTGATTCAGGCGCGCGTCGCAGAGCTATTTTTGGTTTGGATTAGCGTGGTGCTATGAGTGAGGCCGACGCTTTTACGACTCTTGGGCAAAGGTCGCCACCTCGTGGTGTGTTAAGGCATTGACAAAATTGAACTTCTATTGAAAACGCGCCGAATGGGACGGATGTGTAACGTGTTGCAGGTGTTAATCGCGGAGGCCACAGTAATGACGAATTACTTTACCGCTCCCAGAGGGCAACACCACCCCGCCGACCAGGAGAGTGGTAGATATAAAAGGGGCGTTTGTAAGCCGTTCGGAGTCTGTGACCGTGGCGCAGTGGATAGCGTGCCCGGCATCTGTTGTTGCGGACCGAGCGGTCGTGGGTTCGATGCCCTTTGACGGAACTTTTTTTCTTTGCCATCTGATCGTGTAAATTTTTCCTACGTTATTTCCGTGACGGAAATACGTCACTGAAGTCTTCGTGGACCCCGGCATAAAACACTTTCGTGTTAAAAAACCCGCATTTCCCCGAAGGGGAGTATGAGGAAGTGCGAAGCACGGGGTGATGCTATGAGGGGCCGCGCGCGACTAAACTGCAGAGCCGAGCGAAGGAGACGGCAGCGAGAGAGCACGCGCCAGCCGACCCACGGAGGTCTGGCCGTTTTTAAGTGCAAAGCACTTTTACTGATGATGATGATTAAGTATAATTAATGATTTAAAGTGTTGTTGTCATGATGCATTTGTACACACACACACACACATTTATATATGAAGTATTATTTATTTATTTTACACTTCACGCTTTTCGTATGATGCATTAATGCACCTCGCGAGTGCGTCACACACACACACACACACACACACACACACATACACACACTACACACGTCACTACAGATCAGCCCCTACTCGTGTTATCGTTGTAGCTCACGGTTAGTACCAGCGCTTTGTGATCCGAGAAATGGACGGTGAGCGGATCCGGCAAGACGGCGCAGACCGTACAGTTCCTACTGAACGCCAAGTCTATGAAGCCACCGTTGATCGTGGTCGGAAACTCGCGAGACAGACACGTCATCGAGTAATTGTTCAGCATGTGGTCAACCAACCAGCCATTGTCCTTTCTAACGTCCACGTTAAAGTCACCCACCACCACAACCGGAACCGAGGGACGCGCGCGCACAGACACACTCTCCATCGCCGCATCCATCTGCTCCAAGACGGCATCTCGCGAGAGGTTCGGGGCTAGGTAGGCGGTCACAACCAGGACGGCATCGCCGGAGTAGGCACTGGTGTAGACGGAGGCGAACGGCGACTCGTCTCTGAGCGGCTAAGTACACACGGCATGCGAGAGGACGTTGGCGTAGACGTGCTAAAGTGAGCTAGAAGAGGGTAGTGGGCTTGCTGGGGTCCTCTGCTTGACGCCGGGTATGTCACATGTGTGGTGGCGCCACCAGCGACTTAAATGTAGGGCACTGCCTGACGGAGGCGTTTGTGCGCAACTGATGCCATGCTTTTTTGTGCGCTGTTATCATATGCACTGGACGGAAATGTACGCGAATTTCGGCAGTGTAAACAGTGATGCTGATGTCGCTGAGACAATAAAAAATAAAGAAAAAAAACTAGCGCGAGCTAGGTGCGTTGGCCTACATGCGCGCGTAAGGCATGGTAACCATCTAGAATACTGTAGCATGGTGTATGCAGCTCTGCTGTTAGCTAGTTATCTGATGTTAAATGAAACACACGGAAGATCGTTAGTACTCGTGCGAGTAAAGCTGCAGAAAACATTCTTTTCTGAAACTCTGTCGCCGTAACTCGCGCGAACGCGCGATTAAACTGCATGAAAGGGATGCTGCGCAAATTTGAGATGCAATAAATTGCTCTTACGAGTGAAAGCAGCGATGGCGAACTTTTCAAAGCTTACGCGTTTTGCGGCTAACTGGATTCTTTGCATTTCTTGGGCACTACTTTCGTCACGCACGCCTTTTACGAGCGTGTGAAATTACTGCCGATGCTGACCTTGACACACACTCGGGAGTTTACCACGAGCTCTTAATGTTATACATTTCACAGCATTTAAAATCTTGGAGCTGCTCATTCTTTCTGCAGATCTCCAGTACCTTGGCTTTGTATTTGGCCATTTCTGCACTGAATATTCCTATGCAAACACTGTAAAAATCCACAGATAAGAAAAACAGGAAGCCACTCTCCTCAGGTACTGGGTACAAGTACATGAACATTTATTCATCATATATTGGGCACAGTTGCTTGCTTGAACAGTATCGCCAATGGCACGAGAACGTACTTTCTTCTCGCCTTGAACGCTTCCCAATTGCTTTCTCTTTCGGGTCGGTCTTTCTCGTGGTGTCTTCTTTGTCAAATGCGACGCCAAGTTAGGCAGGATTGTAGGCACAGCGTCCTCTCGTAGGCAAGGTTTTCCACGCGGTGTGCGTACTTCGTTCCCTTCAATTATATATGCACGTAGTACCGTAGCACATACTTCGGCTCAAAATGAAGTTGACAAACGGCAGATGTGTCGTCCATGGTGCTTTGTCCGCTCGATGCAATTTCCTTTCCCAGCGCTTCCTCATTGCTTCCTCAGGGCTGCATTTTTCGGAACGCCTAACAAAGACGGCTTCGTGCTGCCCTTAACGTGGACGTAACCTGTCCGACAGCCTGGCGCAAAACAGTGGTTTTGCCGCCGCGGAAGCATTTTAACCTCGTGAGGTGGTCACTGCTTGTCAGGCCACATAGCTGTTCGCAGAAGGACCTAGCAGATTGAGGATGCAAAGCGCGAAGAGTTCTCAAAAAAACAAAACTCGCACACACCGACCGCCACTCCAAACAGCCAGCAACTGCCCCAGCGCCAACGCTCTCTACATTTGGTGCGACGGTGGCGCCGCGCCGCGGAGGCGCGCCGAAGCACGTTTTTGTGACCACGGCCGGGCTAGACTGCACGCGCGCGCTCGCTTCTTACGGCCTTCGCATCGGGTGTAGTACATGCCTCTCGCCGCTGCTTTGAGGGGGGCGCTGCGACCCTGACCCTCCTCCGCCGTTCCGTGCAGCGCGCGCAAGGCGCGCAACGCCGGCACATGAGTTCGGGCGCGCTTCTTCACTCACTGCGCGTTGAAAAACAAGTTGCCTAATCGTTGAAGACGCACAAATGGTTTATTTTGACTTCCTATATGCGCAACGTGCATCGAGCTTAAGCTTATCGAAAAACGTATAAATGCAAGAGCCGGGAGTACAGCTCTCCGCCATCAAACGTGTAGACATTCTGAGGTTTAGAAATAAATATTTATAGCTCGTAAGCACTCGCAAATAGTTGAACCCTTTCAAGTGAAAACTTTTCCGGACTTCACAAATGTCTCGTTCACAACCTAAAATGCTTCCTAGTCAGCTTGTGTGCGTAGGTGGAAGGCTTGTCGTTTGCGTCAGTCAGTTGGTTTAAGTGATTGACGAGGAAAAATCTTGGGAATTTTTCGGCTGTGAGATCTGCGGATCGTCGGGAGTAGCTTTCGTTAACGCCTTCGGGGTAGCTTAAGATGGGAGCGCGTTGCAAGTAGGGCTGGACTGCTGTTTCGAAAACTTCTAGCACATTCCTGTGTGGCAGGTGTTCAGAGACCTTATCAAAAAAAAAAGACCACGATCTTGACCAAAAGAGCTGGTAGTGTAGTTCGTTCCTCTCTTGTGCTCGCAGTAGCTTGTACAGCTGATGCTGCCTGTTGTTGGTCGTCAGCAGCGCAGCGCAAGAGTCACATCCGAGGTCTGTAATAATAATAGGCGATGAGGAGAGTCTGAAAAGTGCGAGCGATTTGAGCGGTTGTGCGTTTGAGCGGTGCGATCAGAGCGGTTGTGCGTTGTTAGTAGTGCGATTTGAGCGAATATGCGTATGCGACTTTGTGTTATGAGTTTTCCGTTGTAACCAAGTTGTTGAGAATTAAATGTAAACTTCTTTTTCCCTTTTAACTATGTGTCGTGCGTTGCGTTTTCTATTGTGTCTTATTTTACGGCCCAGCCATCCTGACGCTAACAAAAGGAACGCGAAAGAGCTCGGGGTCCCCGGAATTAATGTTTCCAGGTGGTGTTAACAAGCTTGACAATGCACACCACCACTCTCGGGGCGTGCCGTCCGAAGGGGTTATTCAGCAGCAAAAGCTCTTCTCTTGTTTTTTTACTTTCTTTCTCCCTATACGCAGTTATTTTCAAATCTTAGAGATACTACTCACGTACGTGTTTCAAAGAGCTGTCAAGCTGCAGACTGCAGCTTTTAGCCCTGAAAACCACTCCAAATATATTTGGAAAAATAAAGAAATAGAAAATAGCTAGCAAGGGGAAGGCGTGCTCGTCATTTCTGTAAGCGACCTCTCTTAATTGCGGCCTCGTTGTCCAACGAGACCAAGAGCCAAAGGTATTTGATGCTCTCCCCTTGCAGAACAGCTAGGTGCACCGTTTATCTCTCTCTGTGATCATTGCTAGTGCTTCATGCCTCCTGCGTTATGCCTCATGATGGTTAGCGCAAACTCAACACGGACGTAAAGAAGAAAAAACGACACAAGCGCTATCTAACAACTGAATGTTTATTGGAAAAATAACAAATATATATGTCTCAGAAAGAGAACTGCGTGAGCTGCCCTTCTATCGCTTTGATTGATGAGGAAGTGTCTTTCCTGGAAAGGGCGTAGTTTTGTTAGCATACACGTTTTTATCTGTCAATTATCTGTCAATTGGCGCATGTGCGGGTTTGTTGTTTTTTCTCTTTCTTTTACATATATATTTGTGATTTTTCCAATAAACATTCAGTTGTTAGATAGCGCTTGTGTCGTCGTTTTTTCTTCTTTTCGACCGTGTTGCGTTTGCGCTAACCATCATGAGCATTTTCCAACTCGCCCAATTCGCTATCCTCCTGCATTATGCCTCGTTAGCCGATTCTTCCAGTTTTACTGAGTTTAAGCTTGTATTCTCCACGGGCACATGCATTCCTACATTATGCGGCGAGTCATCTGATAACATTAGTTCTTTTTTTTTTTTAAAGAGACGATCCTCCCTCTCTACCCCGACTTCCTGAATAATCCCCCTCCCCCCTCTCCGTCGAGAACCCCCATTCCGCGGTTTCACATCGAGCAACGCTCTTGTGCCGAGTGCGCGGCGCAGGAGATGCACGGTCAGGGTCGCAGCGCCCCTACCGCCGACGGGCGGCGAAACATACTGAGAAACTCTCCCATTGCTTTCGCGGCGGGTGAGAAGGCCGTAAGAAAAGAAGCGCGCGTGCGGTCTAGCCCGGCCGTGTTGTGACCACGGCCGGGCTAGACCGCACGCGCGCGCTCGCTTCTTACGGCCTTCGCATCGGGTGTAGTACATACCTCTCGCCGCTGCTTTGAGGGGGGCGCTGCGACCCTGACCCTCCTCCGCCGCTCCGTGCAGCGCGCGCAACGTCGGCACATGAGTTCGGGCGCGCTTCTTCACTCACCGCGCGTTGAAAAACAAGTTGCCTAATCGTTGAAGACGCACAAATGGCTTATTCTGACTTCTTATATGCGCAATGTGCATCGAGCTTAAGCTTATCGAAAAACGTATAAATGCAAGAGCCGGGAGTACAGCGCTCCGCCATCAAACGTGTATATAGACATTCTGAGGTCTGGAAATAAATATTTATTGCTCGTAAGCACTCGCAAATAGTTGAACGCTTTCAAGTGAAAACTTTGTCGGACTTCACAAATGTCTCGTTCACAACCTAAAATGCTTCCTAGTCCGCTTGTGTGCGTAGGTGGAAGGCTTGTCGTTCGCGTCAGTCAGTTGGTTTGTGTGATTGACGAGGAAAAATCTTGGGAATTTTTCGGCTCTGAGATCTGCGGATCGTCGGGATTGGCTGTCGTCAACGCCTTCAGGGCAACTTAAGATGGGAGCGCGTTGCAAGTAGGGCTGGACAGCTGTTTCCAAAACTTCTAGTACATTCCTGCGTGGCAGCTGTTCAGAGGCCTTATTGAAAAAGACCACTATCTTGTCCAAAAGAGCTAGAAACTCAGGCCTCGGGTTGTGTAGTTCGTTCCTGTCTTGTGCTCGCAGTAGCTTGTACAGCTGATGCAGCCTGTTGTTGGTCGTCAGTAGCGCAGTGCAAGAGTCAAATCCGAGGTAATAATAATAAGCCACGAGGAGAGTCTGAAAAGTGCGAGCGATTTGAGCGGTTGTGCGTTTTAGCGGTGTGATTAGAGCGGTTGTGCGTTGTTAGCAGTGCGATTTGAGCGAATATGCGTACGCGACTTTGTGTTATGAGTTTTGCATTGTAACCAAGTTGTTGATAATTAAATGTAAACTTCTTTTTCCCTTTTAACTGTGTGTCGTGCGTTGCGTTTTCTATTGTGTCTTATTTTACGGCCCAGCCATCCTGACGCTAACAAAAGGAACGCAAAAGAGCTCGGAGTCCCTGGAATTAATGTTTCCAGGTGGTGCACCAGGTACCACTCTCGGGGCGTGCCGTCCGAAGGGGTTATTCAGCAGCAAGAGTCCTCTCTTGTTTTTTTTTTGCTTTCTTCCTCCCTATACGCAGTTATTTTCAACCATTAGATATACAACTCACGTACATGTTTCAAAGAGCTGTCATGCTGCAGATCGCAACATTTTGCCCTGAAAACCACTCCAAATGTATTTGGAAAAATAAAGAAATAGAAAATAGCTAGCAAAGGGAAGGCGAGCTCTCTTAATTGCGGCCTCATTGTCCAACAAGACCAAGGGCCAAAGGTATTTGGTGCTCTCTGCTTGCAGAACAGGTGCAGCGTTGTTTATCTCTTTCTCTGATCGTTGCCAGTGCTTCATGCCTCCTGCATTATGCCTCATGATGGTTAGCGCAAACGCAACACGGACGAAAAGAAGAAAAAACGACGACACAATTGAGCGCTATCTATAACAACTGAATGTTTATTGGAAAAATCACAAATATATATGTCTAAGAAAGAGAACTGCGTGAGCTGCCCTTCTATCGCTTTGATTGATGAGGAAGTGTCTTTCCTGGAAAGGGCGTAGTTTTGTTAGCATACACGTTTTTATCTGTCAATTATCTTTGGCGCATGTGCGGGTTTGTTGTTTTTTTCTCTTTCCTATACATATATATTTGTGATTTTTCCAATAAACATTCAGTTGTTAGATAGCGCTTGTGTCGTCATTTTTTATTCTTTTCGTCCGTGTTGCGTTTGCGCTAACCATCGTGAGCAATTTCCAACTCGCCCACTTCGCTACCCTCCTGCATTATGCCTCGTTAGCCGATTCTTCCGTAGTTTTACTGAGTTTAAGCTTGTATTATCCACGAGCACATGCATACCGACATTATGCGGAGAGCCGTCTGATAACATTAGTTTTTTTTTAAAGGAGACGATCCTCCCTCTACCCCTGACTTCTTGAATAATCCCCCTCCCCTTTCTCCGTCGAGAACCCCCCTTCCGCGGTTTCACATCGAGCAACGCTCTTGTGCCGAGTGCGCGGCGCAGGAGATGCACGGTCAGGGTCGCAGCGCCCCTACCGCCGACGGGCAGCGAAACATACTGAGAAACTCTCCCATTGCTTTCGCGACGGGTGAGAAGGCCGTAAGGAAAGGAGCGCGCGTGCGGTCTAGCCCGGCCGTGTTGTGACATTGGCGGCGTCACCGCAATGCATAGCGCCGGTCGGCGAGTGAGCCCACTACCCTATTCTAGCTCACTTTAGACGTGCCCAACCAAGCGGAGCCGGCGCGGGGCGCGCGCAGCCACGGAGCGGAGGGCGGAGCGCGCGCAGTCACGTGGGGCGTGACGTCGCTGCGCCGTTGCTACAGACGCTCCTCTCCGCTCCTTGCGCCGTTGCAAGGGGAGAGGAGGAGGAGCGCGGATGCCGGCGGAGTTTTCGGGGTCGCTTAAGAAGTGCATTCGCACTTAAAATATGATCTTCACATGATTGCACTTTATGGTGCAATCAGGTGAATATCATACGTAACTTTTGTTAAAGGGACACTAAAGGCAAATATTAAGTCGACGTTGGTTGTTGAAATAGCGGTCCAGAAACCTCGTAGTGCTACTTTTATGACAAGGAAGTCCTTATTTTGAAATAAAATCACGTTTTAGTGGTCCGCATCGCGTTAGCGCACTTCAAATCACCCGCCTGAAATCAGACTTTCATACGTCACTGCTGCCGTGCCCAACGTTGCCCGCCTCTACTGTGCGGCCGCCGACACTAGTAGCAGCAGAGCGAAGGTAGCGGGACCCACAGCAGCAACAACGGCCATCGAAGCCATCGAAGCTTGCCGCAATCGCCGCAATGAATGTGGACGGAGAACTTGACAACGAGACATTGGCTCGCGACGCTGGGCTGTACGCCGCGGCAGTACGCGATTTCGAAACTACCACTGAGACGCGACCGCGTGAGCGAAGCAGGGCGCCGGGCGAAGCGTAGTTCGGCAAAAACGGAACTTTTGAACCACTCCGGGCCCGTGCCCCCCCCCCCCCCCCCGAAATTTTTTTGCCATGGCATACAGAGCTCAACATGACACTCGATCACATCTGCCTGCCCGACCCCCACTTCAGATCAAGGAGGTGCCCCCCCCCCCCCCCCCCGAAAAAAATTTCTGGCTACACCCCTGCGCAGAGCGCTTGGGTTTGATTCCTGCTGGGATCCAACTTTTTTATTATTACGATAGCAATTATATGGACAGTTTCGGCGGATTTTAGCCGGTGCCGTCATGTCCCGAATATGTATATGTATTTATATATAAATAAAAGCCAGAAATAAAAATAATTCAGAAGTGCTCGACCAGGGTTTCGAACCTGCCACCCCTCGCTCCGCAGCTTCCTGCCTTAGACAATTACGCCACACCTCGTTCGTTCTCCAGGCTACTAACGGCAGAATACAAACGCACGCGGCGTTGGGTGAAACGCACGGGACGCCACACGTGGCGAAATTAAAATTATGCGAGACGCGGGTCATGCGGCATTGTTGCCCGCGCTGCGTTCGCGTCGTATCGCTGGCAACCCGCGCTAGTTTTCCATTTTGGTGTTGTAGCGCTACGCCACTCATGGTCAGTCGGCCTGGGAAAAAGAATAGCGTCCCGTGGCTCGTGGTGGCACGAGCTAGTGAGAACGCTTTGGCTCTTGTAGGCTTATGCCACAGGAGGGGAGAAACGAGACGGCTGAACCAGAATCACACTATACAAGGTGTTTCAGCTAAAAAGCACCAAGTATTTAAAAAATTAAACATGGGTGCTACGCGTCTCCAATTAGCCCAGTATTGTTCTGAGCCATATAGAGCCCGTCAGAATATTTTTTCCAATCCACCAAGCTCGCCAATTAACAAAGAATTCTTGAACTTTTTAAATGGTAAACCTAGAGAAAAATCTTCTATGCAAAAGTTGTAGCGCTTATTCAGAAACTTCAATTTTTTCAATCTCTGGTAAGATAACTCCACTGAATAATTTTTTTCCGGCCTTTCCTTAAAGCGCGCGAATTTCAAAAAATACCACGTGACTGCCGCCAAACGCGCGGCGCTTTTAGTGCTCTCAAATGTAAGTTGAACAAATTATCAAAGGCAACTAAGCGTACGAAGGTCGATTGAACAGGCTATCGGTGACTGCGATGGACGTTAAGTGATAGTAGGATCGTACCGCTAAAGAAAAAAAAAAAAAAAGCTTCGACGAAGATGCGGCCGCCACGTGCGAATGCGATGAGAGACCGGAGGCAGCAGTCGACGCAGCGCAGGCATTTTTTTCTTTTTTTTTTCGGACCAACGAAGAAACATTATGGTGGGGTAAAGGATGGCATCTTGATGAAGGAAGGAGTTGAAAAGCATGATGGGAATATTTGGTGCGCAGTTCTTTCTGTTTTTGATTAACGAGCACGCTTCGACAAGGGAAATTCAGTGTTTGGAACGATGTTATTTACTGAATAATAATAATAATAATAATAATAATAATAATAATAATAATAATAATAATAATAATAATAATAATAATAATAATAATAATAATATCCCGGGTTTAACGTCCCAAAACCACGATATAATTATGAGAGACGCCGTAGTGGAGGGCTCTGGAAATTTCGACCACCTGAGGTTCCTTCACGTGCACCTAAATCTAAATACACTGGCCTGAAGCACACGGGACTAAAAAAACGTGCGAATATGATTATCGCCCTCGACCGAGCAAACGGACACTGGAGAAAAGCGGCAAGATTATTTCTCAGCTGGCATCCTGGAACTCGGGTAAACAGTTCGACATTGGTGCGAAATTACGAAACTCTGAAGGCGACAGAAAGCCGCGTCAGCGCACAAAGGGTGTGAATGAATCTCTCAGAACAGATATTCTTGCTTTCATGGCAGCCCGACCCACGCAGGTGTGCACGACGTGAGTGGTGAGACCGATGTTTCCAGCAGTAGTGTTTGGCGAGTACTCAAGAGCGGAGGACTTCCCCATTATCATGTTCACCTGCATCAGCAGTTGGAAGACAGTGATTTTCAAAGCCGTCTTGATTTCTGCAACTGGATCTTGATACAGGCAGATAATCCATGCTTCCTGAACAATATAATCTGGTCCGATGAAGCCCGCTTTTCGCGCAATGCTCAAGTCAATCTTCACAACGGCCATTACTGGAGCGTTACAAATCCCCACTGGCTGTTGTAGTCACAACACCAAGTGCAGTGGTCTTTCAGTGTTTGGTGGGGGATTTACGACGGCAAGATTATAGGCCCGGTATTTTTTGACGGAACACTGACTACGTGAGGGAAATACTAAATGGCCCACTGAGTGACTTCGCCTGTAACCTTCCTCTAGCGCACCTTGGGGATATCTGGTTCCAGCAAGACGGGGCTCCTCCGCACAGCTCCGGGCTGGCTCGAACGTGGCTTGATCGAGAATTTCCTGAAAAATGAACCCTCCGCCTCGGACCCGTGGCTTGGCCTACTAGGTCCCCAGATTTGACTCTGCTGGATTTATTTTTTCTATGGGGATACATTAAAGACCATGTCTACACCAAAGCGACGACAGCGCCCGCAAGTATGAAATCTAAAATAGCAGATGTGTGCCACTCGATTACTCCATGCATGCTGCGAAACGCGACAGAAAGTGTGGTGACTCGGTGTAGGTTGTGCATAGGGCCTGACAGAGGGCTGTTTGAGCATGCGATGTAACTGCCCGTGATGTCTGAATCTTTGGACATTGCAATTTGGCTGCTCTCATTCTAAGACCTAGCTTTTCTATTACTCAAGCGTTAACTGAAAGAGCACTGGACGCTTTTTTGTTCGTACTGCTAACTTCTTCGTATTTCGCCATAACAGACAGGTTCTAAGCATGATAATCTAAATGAAGACGAAGTACGAGCAATTCAATTTTAAATGTCCTACATTACCCACAGCCAATCCCGCCATACTGCCGGCACTTACCCAGAAGAGCAATCGCATGTAATACGATGAAAAAATGAATAAAAAACTCCTCTGGAGTCATTCCAATCGTGCTTTTTACCTCCTTCCTTCATCAAGATGTCATCCTCTCCCCCTCCATCATGGTTTTTTGATGGCCCGAAAAAAAAAAGAAAAAAAAAAGCCTGCGCTGCGTCGAATGCTGCCTCCGGTCTCTTATCGCATTCGCTCGTGGCGATCGCTTTTTCGTCGAAGTTTTTTTTTTATCGGTACGGATCCTACCATCACTTCACGTCCATCGCAGTCACCGCAGCCTGTTCAATCAACCTTCGTGCGCTGAGCAGCCTTCGATAATTCGTTCAACTTACATTTGAGGGCATTAAAAGCGGCGCGCGCTAGGCGGCAGTCACGAGGCATTTTTTTGAAATTCGCGCGCTTTAAAGAAAGGCCCGAAAAAAGTTAATCAGGGGAGTTATTTTACCATATATTTAAAAAATTGACGTTTCTGAATAAGCGCTACAACTTTTGTATTGAAGATTTTTCTCCAGAGCTACTATTTGAAAAATTCATTAAGCAACCTTTGTTAATTGCCGAGCTTGGCGGATTGGAAAAAATATTCTGACGTGCTCTATATGGCTCAGAACAATACTGTGCTAATTGGAGACGCGTAGTGCCTATGTTCAATTTTCTAAATACTTGGTGCTTTTTAGCTGAAACACCCTGTATATGTTACACTGCACCCAGAATACTGAGGCTAAAATTACAGCGTCAACGCACAAGACGCCCACGAAGGAAAGAAACGTACGACGCAAGCTCTGTCTAACAAGTCCTTTGTTCTTTTTATAGGCCAATGCATATGTAAGCCCAAGGCAATCTTACCGCACATCCGCACATAACAATAGCTCTAAACCAAAACGTGTAATAAGGATGGTAGTGTATTAGATACGCGAAGACATGAAATCATATTCAGATGGGTGCAGGGACAAAGAAGTAAAGAAAAAGTAAGGAGGACAAAGAAGTGCGTTTCCGCTGTAATTTTAGCCTCAGGAATATGTACTAACTAGAACCAAATGAAGTTTTCTCTTAGTGACCAGAATCGACACCCGCAGGGAACGCGAGCCGTGGCTTCAAGTGCCACTGCCAAGAGGCATTTCTATTTTCTCCTCTTGTGGTCGCGCGCTCTCCGGTTTTGTTTGCCGCCCAAAGGAAGGCGCTGCAGGGTTTGGGACAACGCGAGCACAAGAGTCCGAGAGTGGCTTGGGTTCTGCGCATGCGTCCTGGCGGCTCGCAAATTTCTTGGGTCCCCAATTCTAAAGCTGCCTAGTGTTTTGCCGCAGTTGGGATGTGCGCCAACTGACATACAGGGCCTGGTCGACCGTTCTCGCGCGCTTATCTGTTGAGGGGGAGTTTTGTACATCTTGTGCTTTCAGCGCAGAGTTTGCGTTGAAGCTATAGACCACAAGAAGGTGACTTTGCTCGCTGCAGCTGCCGCGTTTGCGAAAGGAGTGATCTGCTAGATAGAAGATCCAAAGTAGGGGTTAGTTGAAGCAGCAACTGTGAGAGCTTGTGCTACTCCTATGCATACCTGCGAGTTCTTTTCATGCGTCCTTCTTTGTGTTTGAGCAGCACGCTGCAAGTGTCGAGCTGAGACAGTTGTTAGTTCGCACTCGCCTTGTGTGTTTTCTTTTCCTGCGTCATTTGTGCTTGAGCAGCGCGCAGCAGGTTTTTAGCTGCTTGCCGTTCTTCTTGTGGCATTCCAATTTCTTGCTATCGCATTCACTGCTTCGCTCTTGAGGCGAAACTGTGTCTTTTTTCTTTCCATTCGTCGGGTCAACGCTGCCGATGTCGGTTTTTCTTAACGCTGTCGCATTTCAATTACCAATGTGTGTTTTCGCCGTTCCTGGGTAGGTATAAACTTTCAATCACCTGTGGCGCATACCCGTATACACCGCGGCCCGTGGTACACGGGTATGTGCCAGACGTGTCTGGAGGAAACGGTTTGAGGACGTACTCGACAGGATTTTCACGTTATTCATGTCATGACCCGAGTGTCATATTCCTCAAATTCTCTTGCCCTCCCATGGCAATTTAGGTCTACACCAAGTTAAGGAGGCGACCATGAGATCACCCAGACGTAGGCGGCTAGATAGATAGATATAGATAAATACGTAGATAGAAACGCTCACAGTGCCAAAGGTTCGCTAAGAAATGCCTCGCATTTAATAATAAAAAATATCCGATTCCAATCGCACTTGGTTTTCATTATTGGCATTCGCTTCACAGTTGCAAACTTGATATTCGCACACCCCTAGTAGAAACCGCATAACAATGTTTTTTTTTAGAAGATATTATCTCTGAAAAAGTGTGGGAATTCTCGAGGAAGCGAATTGTAGGTGGCTTCTTGAAGAAGTAGGGAAGTAGCCAACGTAAACCACTTACTAAAATGTTTGCACATGAGTGTTTTTAACCTGAATGGCACTTAGCTTAATCAGAAGTAACATTCACTCCTAACATTATATCGGAGCGCAGCGAAGTTAATGTGCATTGATCAACATTATGCGGAATGTTTAAAATATGTCATGTATGTGTGTGCGTGTGCGTGTGTGTGAGAGAGAGAGAGAGAAAATACATATGCGGGTGCGCGCACGTGTGACGTCAAATGAGACGCCGTGTTATTCCCATAATGCGATCTCCGATGCTGGTTCACCCGTCAAGGTCAACCCGACTGGCGGCCATCATACATCAACCTCGATATTGGCCCCTGTTGGGCAGAGCCATTTTTATCTAGGTCAACAAGGCGAAGGACCATTTATCGGCGCAGCTAAGCGTTGGCCCTAGAAGACTGGGCTTCCTCGGAGGCCCGAAACACCGGCAGCCCTTGAACGGCGACTTCATATCGCCGCTGGGGCACGGCAGCACCCGATCCGCCGGGACAGCTCAATCTCGGGAGCTCTATGTACGCTTCGATGGCGTTGCAGGGCCGCACGCACGCAACCAGCCCGAAAGATGCGTGCGCTTCAGCGATCGGGCGCCCCGATCGGCGAGCAGTGTTTACTGCTGTCAGCCTACTGACCTTCAAGCCTTGGGAAAACAGAACGCCGCCTGGTTTATTGTTCCTTTAACGACGGCACATTGTCACTCGCCGCTCACGCATATATAGTTGATGGGAGTGTGGATCGAGCTAATGTTAACCGCTGCGTCCGCTAAATTTAGCCGCGTAATGTACACGCGTGTTGTTGACGAGCACGTCGCATGCAGCGACTGTAGCGAACGCCTTCCACTCTGCCGGAAGTCGTAAGCCGGAATTCCGGAAGCGTTGCCCGGAAATGAGTGCAAGGGCAAAAGGACAGCGGCATCCAGTGGTGCCAATAGCTGTCCGAAGCTCCATCTTCTCCGCGTGCAAACTCTCCGCGCATCTCTCACACTGGCCAGTCAGATCGGTTCGTTACGCGAATGGATCGGAGCGGGTGGCCACGTCTTCGCGAGCCTGGAAAATGAGCAGCCGTATTTTTATACACGGGCTGCTTATTCCACAGAACTCCGGAGCCTGTGCCAAGTTAGTATCCGTCAAATGACATTGAAAATTTGTGCTTCTTTTAGGGTCTCATCTTGTCCGCAGCTCCACATTAGGTATTCGATGTTGTGTTTCCTTCGTTCAACGCACTGTGCTCGCCACCTTGGTGTCTGGAATGTTATGGCGCCCGCGTTGCGTAATATATGGCACAGACGCGCAGCAATTAAATTAAAGAACTGCTGAAGATTCTCATTGCTGAAAAGGTTTGTAGCACCGTGTTTCAATGAACCCCCTTACATTGCAACGGTCGTTTCCCATCTTATCGTCCTAAAAAGCAGGAGAATGAATCGAGACGCCCGTCTTTTTGTTAGACCAACCGTATAAGAAAGCCAAAGAATAATGAATTGCCAAAGGAAAAGATAGGAGGCGTAGTAACTGTAAGTGTAATAATTATTAAATGAAGGCAGATTAAAGGAAAAGTAAACGAGAACAACTCGCCGCCGGAGCGATTTTTCTTCTTCTTCAACTGGTTTTCTTCTGTGTACGAGTGCTTGATCGGTATGGACAGGAACACACGTGCAAGCGAAAAACAAGCAAAAGAAAGGAACGGAGAACACAAAACCCAATGGAAGCCCGTTATTCGTAAGTCTTGCGTTGAACTATGCGTTGAATTGTACGTTGAATCGTACGTATGTGTGAGTTTGATGCTTTCTATATTTTAGGATATTGTGCTGTTTCTTTATTTCGTTGACGATTTTTTACAGCCGTACAGCGTGCTCGTTGATGTCCTACTGTTGTTTCTATCGTTTTCTTGTGTTCGTGCTTTCATGCCCTGGCTATGAAATCGGGAAAACAATTGCCATCATTGCAGTATTTCCCAAAGAACAGCTAGAACCTGTGTACATGCTCCATATCCATAATAAATACCTCTGACGTAGTTTTACATGAACCCTGACGCTTTTTTTTTCCAAATGTCTTTGCCTGACACTCTGTTTTTTTTTTTCATATGTTTTTGCATCCATGTTTTCACAAGTCATTTCAATATGTTGCTGCTTTGCTTGTATGAGTTTGTTGTATATATATATCTTTTTCCTATTATTTTAATTCAATGTTTTCTTTTTTTTTGATGTTCAGTTGCGGCATTTCTCTACATGTATTCGCTAACAGAGGTTTTGTTATTGCCGCAATGCCTCATATGCGTTTTTTGTAATTATTTCTTTTTTCTTTACTTGTACCCACACCTGCCTAAGGTCTGAAGATCAGACCGGCAGTATTGTAATAAATAAATAAATAAATAAATAAATAAATAAATAAATAAATAAATAAATAAATAAATAAATAAATAAATAAATGTAGCAACGCCAATAACGAGACGCGAAATGTCCGTATAAGTATGTTTTGGTAAAGCTTTAAGATTTGGGCGTTAAGAAATACATACATACATACATACATACATACATACATACATACATACATACATACATACATACATACATACATACATACATACATACATACATACATACATACATACATACATACATACATACATACATTTATGGAAAGCGGCCACGGCGCCGCCATATACAGCTGTAGCCGGTTTGCTTAGCCCGGCACCTTTTCCGACAAATTGTGCCAACGTGTGTGCCCAAGTTGAAAACAAACAAACTAAGGATGGAAGTGCGCTACTCGTTGAGCTCTATTTCCGAAAGTGCTTACACTCATAAGGGGCACGGCGGAAGCGGTGACTTGAGAATTTAATAAGTTTCGAGAAATGCCCTTCACTCCCATCTCTACTGACACATTAAGTCTCATTCAATCACGAGTTCTGAGAGCTGTGCCCACAGGAAATGCATGCTATCTCGTTGCTTGCAAATGGGCTAAACAAGTTGGCGTCGTCGCAGAAAGTGGGGCCAACTCGTAACTTTTCTTTTGTTGTTCTTTAGCTTGAAAGAGATGGGCGTAATAGGGGCGTCGGAATACACAGAGGTAACGCTGAGCAGTTTTGCCGAGCGTGAATTCATACCGTTGAGAATAAAATGGTCGAACCTCCACTTAGTGTATTACGAAATACCTCGGTAAACATGCGTGACAAATGTTTGGAAAATAACTACGGCGCCAACAAATCCAAAAGTAGGACCCCTAGACTAGCATACCTACGCGCTGGCCGAACATTAGTGAGCTGGAGGGTTGAAAATTTCGTACATTTTAGTAAGAACACGTAGATGAAAGTGGGTAGTTGGGACGCAAAATTTATTAGTCATAAGGGCTTGGCGAGTCTAAAACTGGAGACTGGTCACGTGACCGGAGAGCATAGGTATAAGCAAAAGGTGAACTGCGAATTCGAAGCCGCGTATCCACAAATGGTCCGTTAATCAACAATAATGATGAGCTATACGGCGGAAAAGGAGAAAGTAAGAACACTGTCACCTTTTTTCCCAGAAGGTAATGACGTCTTTTAGAATTCGAAATGTGGAGATGGAAACAGAAAAACAATCAAAAATAAATAAACCTTGGCACATCCGCATGCTCTCCAGAATTGTCGCACGTATCTGAATGATTATTGCTTTTGGCGGCGACCCTGCGTATGGGTGAGTACTACAACTGACTACAGTCGAGCTCTTTCGTGACGATGGAACGTCAGGGAAACAAGGTCAGGCCCGCGATGGGGGCCTGACCGAGGGGAAGAAGAATGATGCACTAGCGGCCTCTCTGCGCATGCGCGCTTTTCCCTGCTCCCTCTTTCGCTTCTAGGCGCACTGGGGCTCCTCGTGGCGCGCATCGCGTACTTTCGCACCCCTGTTTTGCGCGTCCGGGCGAGTGCATGCTTTAGTGACAACACCTCCCGTACGCGCGCCACTTGGATTTGCCCTGCATCTCTGTCGAACTATGTTCGCATAAAGGTTAGTCCACGTCTCTTTCTGCTATTGATTGTTAAGACCGCGTAAAGTGCTGCATCAACGGCATATATCGCGAATGCTCGGTATATCGCGTCCTTGACTTCTTTTATTGCGTGCTCGCCGAGAGAGCTCGGTCCGGTGCGTTTTACGACGGCATCTTAGGAAATGTCCTCATCACGCGGGAAAAATTCAAGCTGCGAATTGTATGGTCGAATAAGTCTTTAGGGATAAAAAAATCTCATTGAGCACATTTATCTGATCTTTTTCGGTGCCAGTCTAAACGAAGGAAATGCGTCTATTCGGAAGTCACTCGTTCGAGAGAAGTGTGCGCGAGCTGTGGCGATGGGATGGGCGAGCACGAAAAATGTTTTGTCGCCATCCGTGTGTCACACACGTACAAGGGAGACGCCGTTTTCTCAAAGCACTGTCTTGTTAATGACGCTATGTATCCGTAATAGTTATTCCGTTCCGATTGAGTGTTTTTCAACCGAAATCGGAAAGGTTTCGCTTCTTCGATGATTTTGTTACTGGAAGATCAGCACAAGAACAAAAGCGCGGCTAACAGAGGACCATCTTGTTGCATCACGTCTATTCTTATCAGTGTTCAGGGGCCGAAAAAAAATTAACAAAAGATAAAATTAAAACAAGGCATTACCAACAATGAACCCTTTCGAGATAGAGTGGGCAATCATTCGTGATACGGCTATAACATACAACAATCGCTAACGCCACTGAACACGTGTGCGCGATAATTTCACTGTTTGCGTTCCCGCCCGTGCCTGGCGGACCTGGTTGCGATCCACGTTTTCGGCGCGGTTTTCTGCGCAGCTACATCAACGGAGGAAAATGATGTAGGAACGTTGTCGCTGGCCACTCTCTCGCTACGTGAACTCGTCAACAATGTGTAGGAGCTGCGCGTATCCCTTTGGTTAATGCCCCTGCGGGAGACGTTTCTCTCGACAGTTAATAGCCACTTCGTGAGGCTGTACTTACTAGCAGAGAAATAAATGGCCGTTACATTTGCGTTGCCTCTGATACTGCAATCAGTCTTCATAGGCAGAGACAACGCCTCAACGGCCGACCTCGTGCGGAGGTATGCGCGCTATATACGGGCGTTGTTAGTCTTCTTTACTCTTCCTGTCATTATACTAACCGCACATACAGGACCAGACGTTACACGCCTCCTTGTGTCTGGCAAGCAGGTCAGAACGTATGTGAACGAATGCGGCTTTGTTACTGATGCATGTGCGCCGATCCCTCTGCTCAGTGAGCGGTCATTTTTCCGCGTAGCGTGTGGCGGCCAAAGAAAATGCCTTTCGCTTCTCGACTTCGCACCCAGAAATGCGCCTAATGAATAATGCGGCATATATATATATATATATATATATATATATATATATATATATATATATATATATATATTGTCTGCGCTTTATTATTAGGGACTGTCGAGCTGGACAGAAGCGCTCTGAGAAGAAACATATACACAATTTAGTTTAGATTTTTTCTGGGTAAAAGGGCCAGTCAAGCTGTGAAATGCAGCTTTTTTCCCTTCGCACCAAACCACGTATACAGTGTATTTTCGTGTACTTGTCACGTGGTTGAATAAACTCAAACTCAAGCTACAACAAAGAAAAACCCGTACACTCTCAAAGAAAAAAAAAAGCGAGCGTTTGGTTTTTCTTGCAGACAATGCTCGTTCCTTGCCAAACAATATCCGTCCAACGGTTGTCTAGGTTACATCATTTACGAGTGAATGAAAGAGGGGAATTTTTAGGACTCGCTTCTTTGTTTGATAATTTGACAAATAAATGTCGCATCACGCCGAGGTGAGCTGGTAATACGTACGGCTCCGAGGTAGGTGCAAGAGTAGGTACCAAAACAGGTATCGTGACAGGGCTGAACCCGGAAACGCGAGTTGGAGTTACACTGACATTTTATCCCATGTGTGTTCTTATTTCGGTGTCATATATACAAACAAATTTAAACTGGGTGGACGCTTGAGCTTCGCTTGCAAGAGTAGAACGCGATAGCTTAAATGGGGCCCCGTGCACACCGCCTTCTCAATGGCTATAGCCTGGCTTCGGTTCTAGGTGCATGCCTCAACCGTGCCGTAAGGGAACGAACGACTGTGCGCGTAACATTGGCCGTTTCAAAGTATCCTGCTCTGCCTACTCCAAGTACAGTTGTTAATTAAGTGCCCACTACGCCATAATTATTCCTTTTGCGAATCAGCGAAGGGCCCACTACGCGTCCGTAAGGCAACACACGATCCTACGCAGCTGTTCACTTTGTTGATGCTTTTTCTGCTTATGATGATCAGATATTTCTGAGCGCTTTGCAATGGGTGGGCCTTTAAAACACCCATTCATTGCGCAATACACATGTTTTGACGCCTGGCGCGATTCTACTCTTCTGCCACGCAATATTACACGCGTTAAAGGGACACTAAAGGCAAATATTAAGTCGACGTTGATTGTTGAAATAGCGGCCCAGAAACCTCGTAGCGCTGCTTTTGTGCCAAGGAAATGCTTATTTTGAAATAAAATCACGTTTTTAGTGGTCCGCATCGCGTTAGCGCGCTTCAAATCTCCCGCCTGAAAATACGACTCTCATACGTCACTGCTGCCGTGCCCAACGTTGCCCGCTTTTACTGCGCGGCCGCCGACACTAGTAGCAGCCCAGCGGAAGTAGCGGGACCCACAGTAGCAACAACGGCGCTGCGGAAAAGACTTGCTCGGATGGGCACATTCAAAGCCGTCACCAAGTTGCGGTTGGTCTCGTAATCCTCAGTACGAAAGTGCAGCGAGCACACACGCAGAGGTTTTGACTGTTTAGCACACTGGCGCAATGGCATGACACTAAGCCACTTCGAGCGTAAGGGTTCATTCCGCGGCACCCAGTGAAAAGACACACCGGTTTCCTTGCTGCAGCACTGGCGTTGTGCACCATTCGGGCATCCGGCAATATCACACGCATGCGGCATTTTGTCGAACTTTCTGTCAGAGCGACTTTCACGAGCGCGCAAAACACGCACGGCAGTACGCGATCCCGAAACTACCACTGAGACGGGCGAGGCACAGTTCGGCGAAAACGGAACCTTTGAACCACGCGCGCCGTTCCCCATGGCAACGCCACGGAGGTTTTGTTTTCCATGAATCAAGCGGAAACGAACAAAAACGGCATTTTATTACGTCTTTTGTGGCTCGGAATGTTCTTTTTTTACTGCTGCTAGTTTGATTACTAGTGATTTATTGTAGGCCGACTTCCCTACGTCATCGGGATCACTTCGAAAATGTCCCACTCGTGGCGCTCATCATGCGATACATTCAGCTTAATTTCTCGGTAAGTAGGGCACTGCTGTTGATAATATTGCCGTTTTAGAAGTTGTCATACATTGGGCTTTCACTCTGACATAAATTGTTATTTGCCTTTAGTGTCCCTTTAAGGAGACTTCTTCTACAACATGACATTCATACAGTGTTTTTTTTTGCGAAGCAGTTTCAAGAAATAGCGTGGCTCTGTGGTAGAACACCTGCTTGCCACGCAAACGGCCTGGGTTAGATTCTCACTCGAACCAGAAGATTTTATGATTTATTTTTCATCGTTCTCGATTTTTTGGTCACGGACAAGATGATGATTTTTCGCTCACAACCAACGACGCCGACACCGACGCCGACACCAGAATTTCTGTGAAACGAGCTATCTAACGCTATCGCGTTAAAATTAGCTAAGCAGTATCGCTGACTATACAAGGTTGGGCACATGATCAAGCAGGCGCTTACTGTCCAAGTTAAACTCACTGCGTACCTCATCCGTGCCCGCACAAGCGTTCAAATTTACGACTACACCTCCTCTTTATGAAACTTAACGGTCGCACTTGGCTCTAGAACCGTTTCTTGCAACTGAGTTGGCGCAGGAGAGCTGAACACGTTGTTTTACGCAGCTAAATGCAAAAGCATGTAGTGCGCTGAAACGCCGTTACATATGCATAAGGAAAGTGAAAAAAAAAAAAAAACCGACATGATTTTAATTGATGCTCAGCGTGGGACTATGTCGCGAACTTAATGAAGAGAAAATGTCGTGACGTCCACATTACTTTGGGCGTTGACATTTAACATCTTGCGGACTTTTTACAGCGGTGCTGTCAATGGTACACCTGCTTGATTTTTGTGGCGCCTGTCCGCGAACTAAAAAACCCCGTGACCTCTTCCGAGCGAGCGATGGCTGGCACATGATAACGTCATAAATTTTTGAAGCATTAATGTGGAAACCCTCGCGCCCTCTATGGAGCGGTGGAAGGAACTAATGCTTTAGAAAAAACTCCCGAAGAATAAATAAACAGAGAGTTTTAGTGCCGGGTACCCCAGTCCGCTTGCGTACGCACGCTCTTGCGTTCCTTTGTACTCCCAGCCCAACCCACGGAAAATACAAAGGAACGAAAGGGCTTGAGTACCCAAGCCGCTTTGGGGCCCCGGCACTAAAACTGTCTAATAAATGAATGAAACAAAACTAATTTTCTTGGCGGGGCTGGATTTGTACTGCTACACAGCAAATGAATGCATCTGAGCCATATGAACTACACTGGCCTAGCCGAGGCAGTTTCGCGCGCCTCCTCAAGAGCCATGCTGCGCATGCGCGAGGATCACTGATGTCTCACAGCTTGCGCACTGGAGCCGGCACCTCCAGCGCACTCCGCCGCCGCCGCCGGTCTGCGCTTTCCAGAGGAGTGACGTCGTAGCTGTGTCAGACGTATTGGCGCCGGCGCGCGCAGCTATTCGCCTTCGCTGTGCAGTCGCCGTCTGACACTGCGCTGGAGCCGCTTGATAGCGCCTCTGACTGGCGTTTGCCAGTGTGGTTTAGCCATGGAGAAGGAGAGCGCAAATGCTGCTCAACGGCGCAGAAGAGCGGAGAAGCTAACCTTATCGGATCCCGAAGTAGTTGCCTCGCAAAATAAATATACATGTGCCACATAATACGTATACCGTGTGTGTGTGTCATTGGAGCAGCAGTAAGCATGATATTCAAGCTAATCCTAGACAATCAGGAAAGCTAAGAATAATCAGCGGAACCTTTGCTAACGCTACGTATATCCTGGCATAGCCGAGCTAAGCCACTGCAACATTTCCCCCCCTTTTTTTAATGAAAACTAAGCAGCACGTATACGAAAGTTCACCTTTCAGTTGCATTATGTGCTAAGGTGCATAATACGTGTAAGCGTGCCTATTATCTACACGTAAGCAACAAGCGCCGAAACTCTGCGTCCCACCAGTATTGTTGTAACGCGCATCCCATGATGAGCAGAGAGAATAGTTTTTAGTAAGCTATGCTGCGTTTTTTTTTTGCCCCGGATAATCGACCGTTCATTTGCATGAATATTTATATGCCCATCGTCGGACCTCAAGTGGGCACAAGCGTGTAATGACTTGTGAGTGCTCGGGATCCTCGTAATGATCATGCCCATCAACTGGTCTTGGCGGCCGTCCGGCCGCCAAGACCAGTATTAAAGGGGTGGCGACATGAAATTTGTGGCTTGCGCGTTCTTTGTTGCTAACGTTTCTTATTGCTCCAGGAAACATGACAGATTCTAAAATTCATGTATTCTCGCTAAATAACCTAATATCGCCTTATTTATGTGAACGACTTTCGGTTTCGGTTTCTGGGCGCCTAGTTGTACAGTGACGTGGCTGTATAGGAATCTTCAACACGTGGGCCCACAAAGCTGTGACGCACGCAGTGCTGCATCGTTTGTTCTCGCACGCAAACGCGAGCAACTGTCCGGATGCCTTCAACTCTCCCTAAAATTCTCTAATAGAGAATACAGTAAATGCTCGTTAATTTAACCCCCTTTAATTCGGAAAATCGGATAATTCAGACGTGTTCTCTGGTCCCGGCAAGCATATGTGTTGTTTAATGGCACACCAAACCCTCGTTAATTCAGTCACATTTGGGCACAACCCGGTTAATTTGGATGATCCTCGCAGCGCGCCAAGCACGAAACGCCACAAATGTGCGATGCAGAGGAGCGAAAACGGCATTCGCGAACAACTGAAACAGCCGCAGGACATCAGAAAGACGTGGTCACCATCCATAATCTTACCACAATCGTATTTTTGTCGACCAACGCTTCAGCGGCTGTGGCACATTTGTTTTGGTTTAGATTTCACTCAGCGCATGCTGTGTCTATGGTCGTGTCGATAGCTACTGGAGTCAAAGCTGCGGCAAGCGACCACGGTTTCGTCCACAGATGATGCGGCACTCGGTAGCTTCATTTGGCTTCGGGCAATGCGGGTGCACTTTCACAAAACTCGAAAATGGTGGAAGCTGTTGGAGATGAAGAGCTCCAGCCGCTGACTGAATGCTGGCGTAAAACTCGCTTGCGGCATTGTGATGGAAGAACGATCAATTGCCGGCCAATATTTTGTCATTTTTTCGGTGTCGCGTGCTCGTGGTTGTGTTAGTGGTGGCGGTACGTAATAAGGGATGGGTTCAGAGCTCGTTTCGACATAAGACACGGTGGTCTTGAGCAGCGGTCAGATTGTGAACGAAGTCGCGATTGACAAAAATTGCAGCTTTTATGTTGCTCTTATGCAAAATACATACTGGATTAGTGTATTCGTCAAAAAAAAAAATGGAAATGAATTGATGTAATAGACACTTCTTTATTGTTTTCTTGATATTATTCATAATTCGGCATTCGGGCAATTCGGACATTTTCCAGGTCCCGTGAGATCCGTATTAACGAACTTTTACTGTATTAGCGTGTACGAAATTCCAGTATACGCAGATATCTTTGCAAAGTACTGGGTTACCGGACGATGGTATCGACATCTTCTGACGCTTCTTGCAACCGCAAATATTGGGGAACGAAAGAAGGGGAATATCAAGAGCTTGTTTTTCTTTGCTAGACACAACCTTAATTAGGACTAACAGACAAGAAGGCCAAGAAAAGTATAGGGGATTTATTTTAGAAATCATGATGTAAATGTGAAGAAAGTAAAGTGGACGAAAAGATAACTTGTCGCCGGCGGGGAGCGACGCTCGCCACACCCGCCGTCATGGCTACTAGCGGCGATGACTAACACTGCTAGGTTTTAAATACACATATGTACCCCATAAAGTGGGAGGGAGGATGACCGCCGCCGTAGCTCAGTGGTAGAGCACCGGACGAGTTATTTGAAGGTCGCAGGTTCGGTCCCTGCCGGTGGCAAGTTATCTTTTCGTCCACTTTACTTTGTTCACATTTACATTAAAACTACCACAAATAACATCCCCTATACTTTCTTTGGCTTTCTTGTCTGTTATTTCTAATAAATGTTGTGTCTAGCATAATTATAGGTGCGTTTTCTTGTTTTCGCTGAGTCACCGTAGCGAAAAAAATATTTTAAAAGGCAGCGCATTCGGAACTACGCCGCTGCCAGAATTTACACCAGCAGATAAGTAGAATACCTCAGGTTTCTGCAACAACAATTCTGGGTTTGCCTGGTTCATCTTAGCGTCACCAGGTGGCCCCACCTCTCCGGCCTCTCACGTTTACGATTACTGTGATTCGGTATGCTAAAGCAAATGAGCGTGCGAACATTTTAAAATTCTCTACTGTCGCCTTCGCGGGTTCACGTGACGATACGATGCACTGTTCAAAATCCGAGAAAGTTTGACTACTTCGCCAACACGCTGAGAAAAAAATGAGTGTAGGTTCACCGCCGATGCTCTCTTGGCTTGCCCGTTGCAGCGTAGCTGTGTTAGGGTGGCCCTAGCTGTGGGCCACCACTCATTGCCCGTCACTCTAATGTGGTCTGACGTCACTAAAACTTTCGTCACGCTTCCTGCACAGTGACGTTGGTGTCAGTCGCGCTAGCGATGTGTCTCGATCGCGAGAATGAGCATGAAGGCGTACGTTGGAAGCGAATTAAAATATATTCTAAACGCTTGCTCTGCCCAACACTTCGTGCTGAGTGACTTTGCATGCAGAGAAAGCCTACAGTAGGCTTTTTATAACCTCGGTGTTTGGTGTCTCCGTCCCTTACAGATGACTAAAAAACGTGGCAGGTTGAAGATGACAAACATACCCAATTCGGACAATAAGTGAAAGAAATGAAACACGGTAGTGTGAAAATGCTCTGTCTTACAGAAGTTAGGAGGTCATTAGATGAAAAGCTAACATTGTCCACTTAAAAACTTGACAGATTACTCATACATGGCCTTCCAAGAACGCCAGCTCTTCTTTTGAGAGAATGACGGTTGGTTCGCTAACACAGCTGTCACCAGCTTTGTTGATGAAAAACGCCTCTGTTATCTTTCCAATTTGTTGCTCACTCTTTTTAGAAAACTACTTCTCTGAAAATGTGGTTCCCAACGACGTCTGAGGCAGTGGCCTCCCAGATGCCCTCCCGATTTGTTATGCAGATTCAACCTGTGCTCTCGTGTCGTGTTATTAGGGCACCGGCCCGTTTGGCCGGTATTTAGTACATACGAAACAAGGTGCGTAGACACAGAGTGAGTGAGTGAGTGAGTGAGTGAGTGAGTGAGTGAGTGAGTGAGTGAGTGAGTGAGTGAGTGAGTGAGTGAGTGAGTGAGTGAGTGCAAAACATTTCTTAAAATAGAAAGAAATCGCAGGGTCACTCGACGGGCGCTGAGCGTGAGTGGAGTCCTCAGTACAGGACCCCATGAGCCGCTGTCACCTTCGTCCTCCCGCGAACTGATCGAGTTGGTCCCGTGAGTTTAGGCTAGACAGTGAGGCTTCCCACTGTTCTACGGTTGTGCGTGGCGTAAGAGCTTAACTTTTGCGTCGCTAAAAACAAACTACTTGAAAGTTCAGGCAAGCAGCGCATATTCGATTAAACAGTCAACTTAAATAGCTCACCTTTTTGTAGGGCAGATCGATAGAGGCAACGATTACGTACGCGGGGCCCTTCTGGTGGGGGGCGTATGCCTCGAACATTCTACCCGTTCTTGTGTCCGTGTATACATTTTGAGAACTTGGTACTTGTCAAAGTGGGGTGAACAATCACTCGAGGTAACGTGAATGGCGAGGTTGCTCCATCTTCATAAGCGCCTGCTTTTGCGCTTCGAATTATTGCGGAGCTTAGGAGCAGATAAGTAGCAGTAATTGAATTAGTGTTCGCAATGAGCAAAGCATACAAGCAATCAAATTTGGCGGTTATATCTATAGGCGTTCCTGCAATGCACTGTACGTGAACCCGTTAGGTAGATATAGGACTGCAATGAATCTTATGGCATGTGTTTGTCAACGTATTTCTCGACGAACTTCTTTGGGGCAGCGGAACACAGGGACAAAGACACATAGTAGACGCCACGGACGCTGACTTACAACTGAACTTTATTGCCTTTGCCAGTGCATTTATATCTGCCATATCGCTCGTTGTGACAGCCACGTTTACCCAGAACTAACAAGCAGCGATAAACAACAATCTTAACAATTCGCTTAGCTAGCAGAGGAATTTCACATGGAGCATGCGTGCAAGAAAAAAGAGTAAAATAACAACTGGCGGGTGCTTCGCGTATAAAAGGCATAAAACGATGAAAGATTAAATGGCGATGAACCAGCAAGTTAGACGATAACCAGCTCGCCCAAACCAAAGTTTTGCTAGTATTTCTCGAAAGTGGTAATAAGCATCAACTTAGTAAATCATGCCATATGAGCACTGGCAAGATTTATGTACAGTTCTAATATTACAAACCGTAACAATTATTAAGAAACTAGTAAATAAAATTTATAAAATATATTACTATTGCAGCACAGCATCGGCCTTTTTCACTCGTGTTTGGTTATTAGTAAAAATATGGCTAATCTGTGTTCTTCTAGATTAAACATTAAGAGCAACAGGTTCCAATATAGCCCCAGTTACTTGGGTCATAGAAGTATTTTTTAAATAATTAGGCTACATGATACTTCGTTTCATATACCGGAAATGCATATAATAATACAGCTCCCGCCGAAAATAGCGTGATGCAGACACAAAGTACCCAAAGCGTACTTAAAAAAGTCTCTAAGATATATACATCACTTGGATATTTCCGAGCCCAGTATACGTCACTCCCGCATGATTTCTACGCGATCCACATCGCCTGCCGGTCATAGGTATCTGAGGCAAGAGCGAAACAAGCGGATCGGTTCCCTATAGAAACTCATTCTTTGGGAAGCCTTCAGAAGCCGCCACAGGAGTCCGCCACTGACACGCGCACCGCAGGCACCGTCCGCATTGAACGCGTTCGGCTTCTCCGTGTTGCACGGGCCTGCGGCGGCGCGGCACGGAATCGTTCGTGCGTTTTCTTGCGCGCCGTTATTTACAAAGGTTATAAATGTATAATGTATTCGATTAATTGAGAATAAAGGGCACCCGTCCTTGTTCTGTTTAAACCGTACTTGGACCGAAATGAAGGAACTGCTTACTAAAAACAGGAAACTAAAGGCAGAAAATGAGCGCTTGTCGAAGAAGTGTGACGAGCTAGAACAGTATCAGCGTTCAAATAACCTAGAGATAAAGGGAGTACCGCCTGGTCGTGATGCGCTCACTGTTCTCCAAAAGATTGGGGAAAGTGTGGGCGAGACCGTCGACACGTCTTACACTGATATTTGTCACTGCTGGGTCCGCACGCCGAAACCTACATTTCAGAACATTGTTCGGTTCGACGGGCGGGGTAAAAGGAATGATTTTCTAGAAAATACAGAAGTAGGAGATTACACACTTCAACTCTTGGTCTTAGCCCAGGTGCTGCCATCTTTGTAAATGAGTGCCTAACTCAGACGAACAAGGCGCTGCTTTCAGCCGCCATTCAAATGAAAGAGGAAAAAAAAAAGGAAGTTTGTCTGGACTTCTGCTGGTAGAGTGCTTGCACGTAGGGATGAATCTTCTGCTGTGATTCATGTCACCTGTCAAAATGACGTACAAAAAATGTGCTGAGTTCGTTACCTTGTGTGTACCAGTTTTGTTCTTCGTTGTTCATTATGAGTGTTTTCAGTGAAACTTCTAAATACTACAATGTTCTTGATCTAAAATCTTGTTCTCTACGAAATAAGAGCTCGCTTTCTGTATTACATGTCAACGCGAGAAGTATTAGAAGTAAAATTGATGACATTAGCATCTTTCTATAAGACCACGGCAGTAAATTTTGATATGCTTATGTTCTCTGAAACGTGGTTAACCGATGATAGTGATGTCCCTTGTTTTCCTGGATATCGGTCTGAGCATCTGTGCCGCTTTGACAGAAGATGAGGTGGTGTCGCAATTTATTTAAAAGAAAAGTATGCGTATGAAAAATTAGAACTGTCGGTAATCACAGCAGATTTTGAATGTCTACCTATAAAAGTGGATAAACTTGTAGCAATTGTCGTTTATAGGCCGCCTTAAGGGCATAAAACACGTTTTTTAGAATTTATAGACTCATTGCTATTATCCCAATTATTTCATAAGACTTCTTATCTTATTATGGGGGACAAAAATATTAACCTTGCTGCAAAAGATACTTCCGCTGCACATTTTGAGACATTGCTTTCTGCGTTTGGTTGTGCAAGTCATCTATGTTCTCCTACTAGATTGACCGGACACAGTGCAACATTAGTCGACATATGTGTCACTAATTCGAATCCATTGGAGACCATATGCGGTATCGTATCAAGTGATCTTAGCGATCATTTGCCAGTGTCTTGTGTTATACCCATGCCATCGAAACGCCAAAAGCAACAGAAGGAAACCTTCGTCCGACGCAACATGAATAGCGATAGCAAAAACTTATTCTTTCAGCTGGTTAAATCCCTAGATTGGAGTGAAATATATAAGATAAAAGACGCTGATGAGGCCTACAATGGGTTTTAGATTTTATTACGTCACTGTTACGACAAGGCATTTCCTAGAGAACAAGTGTCCTTTCGAAAGAGAAAAAATTGCCGGAAACCTTGGATAAACATCTCACTTTATAAGCGTATTCAAATAAAAAAATGACCTTTTTCTTTACATTTTCTACGCCTACGAGATCCCGAAGCATTCAGAGCGTACAAAACATACCGCAACGCACTTAAATCAGACTTAAAGGAAGCTAAACGAGAATATTATTAGAAAAAGTTTGAGAACCTATATGATAACCCCAGAAAGCTCTGGGAAATTGTTGATGCTCTTACTGGAAGAAAGAAAGCAAGGTGTGATATCACAGAAATGCAAGAAAGAAACGTGGTGTTGCGCGGCGAGGATCTAGCCAACGCTATGAATTGTCATTTTGTCAATGTGGGCGCGTACAGTAGTTGCTCTGAAAGTGAACCCGACTCTTGTTTCGAAGAAACTGCAGCGATGCAGAATTCCATATTTGAGCTTCCCACTGGCAGTGCTGAGATAGCTAACCTAATAACTAAACTTAAAAGCAATGTTGCGCCGGGTATAGATGTCATTACCGCAGCTGAACTAAAGCTGATATGTCCACTAATATTTGAGGTGCTTGTTTACATAGCAAATCTTGTACTGACAACAGGCGTGTTTCCAGCGCAGTTAAAAGTTGCAAAGGTAACCCCAATTTATGAAGGCGGTGGCATAAACAACATGTCGAATTATAGACCAGTATCAGTACTTACGACATTATCTAAGGTCTTTGAAGGCGTTATTCACGACGGGTTCTTATCCTTTTTTAATAAGTATCACATTATCACAACACAACAATGTGGCTTTCAGAAAAATAAATCTACTGAACAAGCATTAACGATTATTAAAGATCAAATAATTGAAAACATGGAAAATAAGAAATTTACGCTTGGTTTATTCTTGGACTTAAAAAATGCTTTCGATTCGATACATTATGACATATTATGACGGAAACTGTCGCGGTACGGTATACGTAGGATTGCCCTTAAGCTTTTGCAAAACTATTTACATAACCGGTACCAACTAGCACAAATGAAAACAGCTACAACAAGCCGTTTACAGTTGACCCAAGGGGTTGGGCCTTTTGCTTTTTTTGCTTTATGTAAATGATATTGTATGTATACCAGCCTCCCCACAGCTGATTATGTATGCAGACGACATGAACGTATTTTTTACATCAGGACACTTAGAAACGCTAGAAAAAAACGTAAACGAGTATATGACATCACTCTCAAACTGGCTTAAACAAAACAAGCTACAGTTAAATACCAAGAAGACGACATATATTATATTACGCCCATTAAATAAACATGTGAAATATGACATAAAGATAAGCTTTGACGGGAACACTATAAATCGTGAAAAACATCAAAAATTTCTCGGGGTATGGTTCAGTGAAAACACAACGTGGAATGTCCGCATAGATGGTTTAGTTAAGCAAGCTGCGCGAACGGTAGGATGCCTGCACATAATTGGATCGCTTATTCCTCTGTGGCTAAAGAAAAAATTGTACAATGCCTTCTTCTGTCGAGGCTTTCTTACGGCGTACTAGTATGGAGGACGACAAAAAATTGCAACAAACTTATTATGCTACAAAAGAAAATACTTAGTAGTTATGAAAATTACCATGGTAGTATAGACTGTTTGCGCACTTCAGTGCTCTTTTATAAACACGAAATGTTAAGGGCAAACCAAATGTATTATTTTAAATTACTACAAGAGGTACACAAAAACGAGTGGTACAAACCAAAAGAAAATCACGAACGTTATGCTGCTAGAAGAAATTTACAGCGTTTACCCAGAACTAGGACGCGTTATGGGAAAGAAACGGTGAAATACCAATCAATGCAATTAGTTAATGAATTGGATAATAGCTTACAGTTTGACGTTAGACTACAGGCATTTAAAAAACAAGCTAAAGAAATTATGTTGAAAAAGCAATAACGTATCATCACTAGACAACATTGCACAGAACTTGTAGTGACATCGTGGTATGAAATTTTTGCTAGTGTACGGAAAGTGTGTCATTGATCGTTTTCTAACATGTAAATACTGGTTTTTTTATTGCTCATGTAGTTACACGATGCATCGAGTTTCCTGTTCTCTTTTTTTGTATGTGTGTAAGCCTTGTGTATCTGCAGTATCTGTAGTATCTCAAGTGTGTCATGTCTTGCTTGTGTTGATTGCAGTACACCTCTGTTGGCACTCATGTGGTTTTATGAGGGGGAGGAATAAACTTTATTATGAACCAGCAATTTAAGTTCCTTGGCCTAGGCCTCCCACGTGGAAACGTCGAGGTCTTGCCTCTTCGCCGCCTCGCGGGCTTGTTGGATGGCCCATAGATGATCGTCGAGGTGGGAGCTGCGCAGGGCAGCGCACCATCTCGATGAGAGGGTCTCGGTAGTAACATTCTGGTACTGGACGGGACATTCCCACAGCATGTAAGGGAGCGATGCTACCTGTGTCTTGCATATCTTACAAATGTTCGTAGTGTATATGTCAGGGTAAATCTTGCGATATCGGGAAAGTGACGGGTAGGAGTTTGTTTGTAGCAGGCGTAAGGTAGTGACCTGAGCTCGGCATAACTTGTGGTTAGGTGGAGGGAAGATTCTTCGGGAAAGGTAAAATGACTTCGTAAGGTCGTTATAACTGGTGAGACGATCGCGGTCAACGCCCTCACCTATGTGGCCTCCGGCACGGTTGACTAGACCTCGTGCAGGGGAGTATGCTACCTCGTTGATGCGTCAAAACTTTTTTGTTTGTGCATATATGTGCAAGAAATGTGTATGTGTTGCGAACTTACTACTACTGCTACTACTACTACTACTACTACTACTACTACTCTTTTTTTGTAGAGAGTAGAGAGTACGTGTCTGCACACTCGACAGCTTAAAACGCCGCCAGAAAAGTGCACTGTGAGTACTTTTGTGTAGAGAGGCATCCTTCCATATAGCCTAAATGTAGAAAGCACCCAGGTACCCTCTGTTGACAGAGGGTTCTTGGGTGCTCTGGGTGCCTCTGTTGAGAGAGGGTACCTGGGTGCCAACAGGTACCCTCTGTCGACAGACAGAAATTTTTGGGCGTGACATTCAAAAGGAAATCAATGGTCGCCACATGTATGACATTGAAAGGAGAATCTCGCCTCTTTTGCTCACACCTTCGGAATGCTTTACAGAAGTGCTGAAGCGCGTTCTTTTGAATCCCTTCGAAGAGCGCTTTGCGAATTTCTTCTTCGATACAACCAGCCTCCCTGCACTGTGGGGCCTCTCCCGAGTTGACACGACGACAAGCGAAGGAATGCAAGCGAGAACATTAAGCTCTTGGTGTCCCGAGGAATACATTAACAATTTATAATCTTGCAAATCAGTTCTACTTTAGACTGGAAGGAGGAGGTAAGATCATCTAAAAAAAATCTCACCAACCTGTTTGTAGCGCGACGTTAGAAAGGAAATCCGTAGGGTTTCCTTCGTAGCTTCGTGCTAGGAATTGCTGGTTGACAATTTTTTTATCTATTGAATTTTCAGGCCAACGGAAGGCCGACGCCTGTGGCTGCTAATTCCACAAACGCGGGAGTTAATTCGAGTCAGTGTGCTATGCGATGTGTCGCGAGAGCCACCTACCACCTTCTCAGAAGCACGCATTTTTTCTGAACTCATCGAACTGCAACTTCTGGAGATTTACCACCAAGGTTCTTAGGCGCTCTGAAGGCCTCCTCGAAAGCTCCCTTCATGGTCGATCGCGAAAACCGTACCAGGCATAAAATGCAGACGCATGACTTGCGTGCCCTCATTGAACTATTTCACACTGCTGGTTGCCTGAAAGCTGGTTCATCTTTCATAGCTGAGCGGATCCTATTAAGAGATGCCACTATTCCCAGGGCCGACCTCACACCAAGAAGCGCCCAGGGCAAACTCGACCGTGCACCCACCGCATTTTCCTTCCGCGTCTCTTTATGCGCCCATACCTACGACAGGCGCGCCGTTACGTTTCCGTATACATGTCAGCAGTGACCCAAGAAGACCCCTAAAGCCGGCCTCGACTATTCGTAGAAAATGCGATGGTAACTGCACAAGGACTGTATTGGCGGTTTACCCCTATGTTTCGGAATCAACTGAACACTTTGTCTGGGGATTAAACAACGAATGACGCAGAAGAGCATCGTTATGAATCATGTTGACAACGTGAGGGAACGATTTCACGACTCTAGTTTGTAAAGGTTTCACACTCATTTATTTACTTTGTAGGTAAACCACCACGCTTGACGCGTCCGAAGAAAACATGTCAGGGAAATGCAGTCGTACAAACCTATAAGCATACTAATAAAACCATGTCATTTTACGAAATCAATTTGTCTTTCGCTTGCTTGCCGTGCAAGTGACGTGATGAGCCGCTGTTACATGGTACCAGCTAGGAGCGGATCCAGTTTTTTTCAGGGTAGGTGTCCGACACTGAGATGCTGATGATGATTGTGACTAGTAGTAGTAGTAGTAGTAGTAGTAGTAGTAGTAGTAGTAGTAGTAGTAGTAGTAGTAGTAGTAGTAGTAGTAGTAGTAGTAGTAGTAGTAGTAATAATAATCTATTTTCTTCCGGTGAGCACGACCTTCAACTACGCATTTCTTTTTTTAAACACGAAGAATTGCATACAACCATGCCGTTTTAACGCGAGAGCGTTAAAGAGCTCGTATCGCAGAAATTGCGCTGTCGGCGTCGGGGCCGTTGGTTGTGAGCGAAAAATCATCATCATGTCCGTGACCGAAAAATCTAAAAAGCTGCAAATAGAATAAATAATAAAAATGTTGGGTCCGAATGAGAATCGAACCCAGGCCGTCTGCGTGGCAAGCAGGTGTTCTACCACACAGCCACGCCTCTGCTTGGAGCTGCACTGAAAGTAAACTTTCATGCTTCCCAAAAATACGCGTCCTGTATACAGGTGTCACAGTACGAGATGTAATATCGCAGTAGTATTGCGTGGTACAAGTGTACATTGCCATAGGGCGTCACACCATGCCAATATCATGACTTCGTGGTTTAAAGACAGCCACCCATTACAAAAGGCGCACCATTAGTGCGCGTATTCCCTTATGACCACGTAGTGGGTGCATCGCAACTTCGAAAAGTTTCTCGCGCTAATTTCTCCTGTTTAAAGCATGCTACCCATTACATAAGGCACACGCCTTAGTGGGCGCATTCTGTTAAACCCTCGTAGTGTTCGAACTGCGCAGTAGGAACAGAATATCGCTATCGCGTTCAGCTCTTAAGGCGAAGCTTAAGCGTCCCCCAATTTTTACTTCTCTGTTGGCTCCGACGAAATTGATTTCCTGTCGGGGGTATATTATACGGAGGCAACAATAATACCAGTTTGAATGTGGTCAGTTTTAGATCGGCACAAAAAAAAATGCGAAGCTTGCACTAAGCCGCGCAAGACCTGAAACAGCGAAACTGGACGATTCTGATGACTAACCTGGTTGCTTCTATAGGTTGTTTCTAGGGCTTAGCTAGGTGAGGCTGGTTTTTTTCTAGGTTGCTTCTAGGTCGCTGCTAAGCTTTAGCTAGGTGATGCTAGGTTGTTTCTACGTTGACTCTCAGCCCAGAGAGGTTCAAGTTAAACCACAGACAGTCAGAGACACGACACGGACGTCCAAACTCCAGAGACAGAACCTCGCGAAGAAACCAAGCGTTTGCACCTATCATAGATATACGGGTACGTCGTCGTTGGCGCAGGCCTTCTACTGCTTCGAGGTCTTCTCGCAGCCGCCGTTGCCTTTCCCGTTCCCTAGTATTCTCTCGTTGTACGTACTCGGGGTCTTCAGCTCACCGCCGTCGCTTCGCAGCCATTTATTGGGCTAACTGTTGCCTTCTTCAATTTTAGTGGTAGTTGTGTGTAATGGGATTTACCCTATTTCTGTGGCACATACCCGTTTATGATGATGACAGTTTTCTGATAAGCCGCACAGTGGCCTATAATGCAGATGACAATTTCATCGCCGTCATTCATCGTTTTCATCATTTTTAGTGGACGAATGGTGAGTAGTGGGATTTACCTAATTTCTGTGGCGCATACCCGTTTATGATGATGATAGTATCGCTGTTAAAAATTACAAAGTGCAAGTAAATCAAGCCCATTAATATGCGATCGAAATGGGATCACACGTATGCGTACGTGGACGTAGTGTAGTGATGGACGGATCAATCAATATTAATTTCATAGTCAATAATAGTCAAGTGGAACACTGCGTGTGAAATGTGATCACAATCTCAGGATGACTAAAGTGAAAATGATCGACCTAATTATCCGCAACTAAAAAACACTAAACGTGAATCGCCAACTGGAAAGTTAAAACGGCCAGGGCTTTTTGAATCAAGGCAGACTTACTCCGAAGATGAGCCAGCCATTTCCTTAAACGAGACTACGATGGCTCTTCGGGTGGTTGCAGGGCGAGTTCTTAGCACTCTGATGGGTTTCGCAAGACTCACCGATAAGTTCCCGCCCGCGCATGTGCACCTGCTTCTGAGCGAAAGTTGAAGTCGGCCAGAGTGTTGTGGCTCTAGCCCTTAACTGCGTGGTTGAGGTAATAATAGAGAGGGACCGTTAAAGGTAAAGTGGATGTGGCGAGAATAACGATTGACGCGTGCGCTTTGCGACTTGAATTTCTTATGTCAATGTTTACGTGGCTGGTAATGCGAAATGTTGAAACGACACATAACTGTTGTAGGTATACGCAAATAAGCCTTCATGCAATAAGGTGTTAACTTGGGCTGGTTGGTGCATACAAGAAGAATTGGGTAACGGCGCAAGGAACGGGACAAACATGCTGACACAGACGGTGGTTGGCAGCCAGTGCTTCGTCGGTCCCAGTCTATTGGTCCCGTTGCTTGCGCTGTTACCCATTTCTTCAAACCTCCATGCTCGCGGTATTCCCTATGAACAACCAAGGGGTGAACTGCACGAGGCTAAAAAAAAACAAGAAAAGTTAAAGGGACTGTCTACCGCTCTGAAACATTTTTCTGATTGTGGAGAAAATGAGAAGATCGTTTGTCACATCGGCGGGAACAAGCATGGTTTTGTCCCATAAAAAAGGAATTTACTTTTAATTTGATGTTGAAAATCGTCAAAGAATGACCGCTAGCGTCACCCAACGACGATCTGGTTCAATCTACTGGTAGGACAAGAAATCTTCGCAGGTAGACTCATCTTGCTTAAAAACAAACATGTATAACTTAAAATTGTATTTTACGCACTTGAGGCAGCTTTCGGTTGCGTCAGAGAGTAATTTTTTGCCTTTTTTCCCTCACGCGTCTAAAAAGGCGCCCGGTGGTGCTGCTTGCAGCGCCGCCTTCGATTCCGTCTGCTTCAACTCACGCGCTATGCCATGCGGCCCTCCGCGCTGGTCGTACTGTGCTGCTGTGTTGCTGTTAGGATGTCTCACATGTGCTGCGCTGTGAAGACACGCATTTATAGTCTCATTTTGATGAATCAACTTGGCTTGGATTGCATCATCAGTGCTAAAATAAACGCATAGACTGCGATTACAGCAAAACAAGTGTTCTGTAATCGTATAATAAGGCTTCATTTAACCGCTAGCGTGCTGAAAACGACTGCTACATTCATTACATTAGTGTTCAGCGAAAATAACGTAATCCTACAGAAATCACATGTGCTTTCGGTTTTAATTTTTACCGGCACTACCATCGTCATCGCGTCCACCAACCAGTGTTGTCGGTATGTTTCACGCCAATGGAAGAAGACCGAAATCAGATCGAAAAATTCTGTTTTAAAAATTTCTACTCACTTTCCAGAGAAACCACTGCAGGGTTGGACACTTCAGGCTGTATGTTTTCGATAGTGGTACAAAACAGAAAAGCGATGAAGGACGGTAGACAGTCCCTTTAACATCGCTTTTTCTTCAACGTGTTTGCCATGAATGTGTTGATTTGTATTTTTCTACTGTTTATAACATGGCTCTTTCAACAATCTTATGTTAACAGGAGGTCCCCCTGACAGTGTTTACTCTGCAGGATCTTCTTCTGTATTGCATATATTTTTGTAATAATAATAATAATACTAGTAATAAACACGTGCAGCGGCCGCCATGTACGGCATGCTTCTGGAGAGCGTGCAGCACTACGTGCGACTTCAGTTCGGGGAGCCGCTGTGGGAGGCTGCGCTTGCGGAGCTGGGCCAGCACAACTTTTCCACACACTTGGTGTACCCGGACGACTCCATGACGAGGCTGGCCGACGCCTGCGCAAAGCGAGTTCCCGGTGAGATCATAAACCACATCGTGATTCCAGATCGCGAGAAAAAAAAGAAGCAACTTGATCAGTTCAGAGGCATGAATAAGGGGTGTGAAGAAATCAGAGCTGGGCAGAGATACTCCGAAAAGTATTCCGGAATACAGATATCAAAATACCTGTGCTAGAAGCCTAAAATACAAATAATGAGATACGTTCGTTTTTAGCGTAACGGGATATTTTGGAGATGGCTTTGCAAAACAAACAAAAAGTACCCCGGAATACAGATACAAGAATACAGATACTGCAATATCTTATTTTGGGGATACTGATGCTCCGCAATGGCAATTATTAAGTGCAACATAATATTCTGGATAACTTTGCAGCGCGTTGAAAATTACAGGTCATGCATATCGCTCGAATCGCTAACAAACACCAGTGATTTATGCAAATGTACATATTTATTTTACACACAAGATCTGTTTGGCTGAGAAAGTTGTCGCGTTAATTGCACTTCAGCTACACCTGCTTCTCAATAGGCAGTCTTCTAGCCAGCATCTATTCGGCCTCAACACAAGACTCGCGAACGAGAAATGTCTCTCTGCAGCTGGAGACGAGCACATGTTCGTGTTATAACGAGTAAATACCGCGTTCATGGCCGGAACATCCTGTGGCATAAAGATATCTCTTCTCGGGTCCCTTCGCCGTCCTCCCTGTGTCGCCGACCGGCGGCGTGCCTTTGCTTCGCTTAGCACAAAAAAGTCTTCCTTTCTCCCTTGAAAACAAGTCGCCTCATTTCCTACAAAAAATGTAACGAGATGCCCATGTCCCGCGCAGTATCGCGATATATTTGATACACCGTAAAAATATTTCACTACTGAGATACAAATACATTTTTCAAGTGTATCTCGATAGAGAAATACAGATACTCAAAAGTATCTCTAGGATAATATCACGATACTCTTGTATCGCGATACTGCCTAGCCCTGGGTCATGAAATACATTTAAACTGACACAGTGTTCTTCTACGAGTGACAGCCATTATTAAGAATCGATAAAAATATTTCATTTCATGCTTCGTCTATGTTTCTTTTATTATAGACCTTATGCAAAAATGCTGCCATCTGTCGGAGCTTTGACGAAGCTACCGATTCGGCCGAATTGTACTGTCCGAATCGTACTGCTGTAGCTTTTTGATTGTATCTGCTTTGATAGCAATCAATCTGGGAATAAGAATGCCAGACGATTGTGTAAGGACCTGTACACACTACGGGCATTTCCTACTCATTGCGTTGGCAGTTATTACGTGTAAAGAACTGCGTCACAACGAGAACGAATGTACAAGTTTATCACCGAGTCACGTGCAGGCCTGCCGTCGTTGAGATTAAGCTATGCGCTAGGTTAAAAATTTTGTCTCTCTGTTTTCAGAGCAGCGAATAAAGCGTTGTTAGCTCTCTGAATATCCTGCGTGCAGTGCAAGATGGTTGGGAAGAGGCTTTAGCGCGTGACACGACTAGGCGCAGCAGTGACGGTAAGAAAGTGCTCCATTTCAAAGCGTATTTCATAAGGGACAGCCTACTTCCTGATGTATTGTGCATCTCATTGTAAATAAAAGCTTGTCCTCCTTTTTATTTTTTAAATAAAAATATTTCGGTGATGTGACCGACGTCACTTATGCATAGAGTTACTGTACGATTCAGATTTTTCGGAAGGGCGATCAGCTTTTGGAAGAAGCTGATATGTCTTCTTCTTGGGGTATAGATAAAAAAAATTAAGGGGGACCGCCAGGACATCCGGGCCGCCCATATAAATTTGGCATTAATAGCACATGAAATGCTTGAAGAATACGCATAGCATCCTACCAAACGCTACCTTGTTAAACTCCACCATCGAAAACAAATTCAGACGACCTGCTCCAGCACAATCGCTCCATTCGCTGACAATCCAGGACGCGCACAAGCTACCTGTCTAACAATTAATTGACATCGCAATGTAATAAACAAAGTAATGACGCCAACAGCAGTGCAGGTATGCGCGAATAGCCATGATGCGGCTTTGAAGCTCGTACAAAAAGCCGGTTTGATTGTGCCTGCAAGCACACGGAGCGAAAGCTGTCTCGTTCCGGCATGACACGAAAGAGTGTTCTCTGATTAGTGCCGATGCTGTCACATACCGTTTCTATTAAAGGGGCCCTGCAACACTTTTTTTAAGTACCATAGAATGGCTTCACTAAAGGAGCTTATTGCCTTACGAATCGACCACCGCAAAAATTTTTAGAATCCGTCCAGTAGGAGTGGAGTTACAAAGATTTGTAGCACGCTGTAATTGCTTTCTCTCTTCTCTCATCCCGACGAAAGCACTGGAAGCTAAGAAGGGAGTGATGGAAGGGGGGAGAAGGTACATCACGCACGCCTCGTGACCTTGAGCACTTTTTCTTTCTTTTTTCATCGAACGCGCGGCGTACTTTCAGTGCGATCGCGCTGGCAAGTGGTGGCCTCCCGCGGCGGCCGCAGTAACTACCGAGCGCGCCATGTTCCAATCAGCCTGTGGCGTAGAACTTGAGCCAATGATGCACTGATTTTCAGTAAATAGCATCATTTGTCGATAGAAGAGTAAGCGATTTTTAGCTGATTTTGAGAATTCATTGTAAGTCCCAGGCCGCGTGCCGCGCTGTAATGTTTGGCTCGCGTGTTATCGGGAGCATCGTCTACCGATCGGCAGCGTTTTTTGATCATGCAGAAAAAAGTGTTGCAAGGTCCCGGCGAACGTAAACATGGCGTTGGTCGTAAGCAGTAGCCGGAGCAACGTAACGATCTTCTGCTTCTCGTCGGCCGCAAGGAAATATAATAACATGGAGGTTAGTTTCGTGTAAACCTTTTTTCAGCATCCCAATTTCCTCAATCTGAGCAACACGGCACAAGAAAATATGTCGGCATTGCCGACGTACCAGCCGCCATACGTCGATATGTACGCACCGTGTGTGCACGTGCGGAGCGCGCTTAGCCTTCAACATGGCGGAAATGCACACGGCGACCGCTAGATGGCAGCAGATTTTGCGTAAGGTCTATAATTGGAACTTTACCGGATGACAAAGTTTCTTTACGTCCACTAATTGTACCATCAAATATGAATACATTTGCCATGTCGAAAGACCGTGGGACCAAAAAAAAAAATGACGGTGTTTCACTTCTTAGTGGCGGCGTAATTGTGTACACTGTAAAACCATGAGATATGAGCATTCTGAATGAACATGTCTTCAGCAACGACATCGAGGGCTACTTTAACTGCCGGACGCAAAATAGCATCCGCATGTGGTTGCAGAAAAAAATTACACCATTTCCCGCTAAAGGGAACCATGAGGCGATGCGAAGCCGGAGCACTTGCACGATCGCGTTCCGTTGGCGTTCGTTGGGCATGCTACCGACCTCGCGTCGTGGAACGCGAAGAGGAACGCTACGCGCGTCTTGTCTTCCCTCTAGCCTGGCCATTAATTCTCACAGGGCGAGCAGGGAACGCGGTCGACAGGCGCGCGAGAGGGCGGCAGCGTAGGAGAGGAGAGAGAAGTGGAGGGGACGCGCATGCGCTGGTGCTCATCGCGGCGTTGCGCAGGAGAGAATTTCGGCATGTCTAGCCTGCGTTTCAGAGGATGATTGGAGAGGGGTAGGGGAGAGGGGAAGTAGAGAGGGGTAGGGGAGAGGGTCAGTGGAGAGGGGAAACGGGAGAGGGGAAACGGAGAGGGGTGGAGAGAGGGTTAGTTGAGAGGGGAAAAGGGAGAGGGGAAGTGGAGAGGAGGAGTGGAGAGGGTATGCGCATGCGCAGTAAGGGGGGTCACGCCGCACACCACCACCACCACCATCGGTTTGAACTCCGCTATAAGATGCTTCGCATCTAACAGCATCTTAGGTTGAGTGCAGTCGGAATCGCACTTGTCTAGAGAGCTCAGTCGGCCGCTTCAGCTGCCGTTTTTTGTAGAAATATGCAGAGACCGACGCCGTAATGATACAAACCAGTCATACAGCATGCAAGATCCTTGTGCTGTAATTCACGCTTGAACAGAAGCTTGTAGCTAACGTGAGGGCAGCTGCGGACGGCACCAACGTCCACAGCCACGCGCTCTACCGCTCTATAGACGAGTGTGATTCCGACTGTACGAGATCGTGAGTGCGACATCTTCTGGACACACCAGTTAAATAGTTAACAAAAACACAGAGGAAGGCGCTAGTGGATATTTTGTTTTAATATAGGCACCAGTGTTGGGTGGTTGACGCATGTACAGTCTCAACGGAAAAATGATTAGCACAAGTGATCGGCGGCCGGAGCCGCAAAATCGCGACGCGCGGCGCTGTTGCTCACGAGCACGCCTCTAGCGAGACTGCCAAGCACATTCCATTTTCCAAAGCAGGTGTGGCCGGCGGTCCGACGGAACGCAGCCCAATCTTGCTGTTGGCTCCTCCGAAAGCCCTTGAAGAAGCGCGTGTTCATTGCTTATCGGCAGTTGTGGCTATACACATGATTGCTTTTTTTTTTTTCGTTTTTCGCTGGAGTTGCGAGCAACCGTATCTTTATCGCTGTTGCCCCGGAAAAGCCGTTTGTTAGTGTGCTTTTCGCCGGTAACCCCTGCTTTGAAAAATGGAAGGTGCTTGGCACTCTCGATATCGGCGTGCTGGGGAAAAACAGCGCCGCGTGTCGCAGTCTTGCCGCTCCGACCACCGGTCACTTGTCCCAATCTTTTTCCGTTGAGACTGTATGCACATGCGTCTGCGTAAGTGCTCAATCCAATTAGCCAGTTCGATGAACGTGAGAACCGACAAAATCCATGCTTAAAGTGCAAACAGCACCAACGTACACTAGCAGTAAGCCTGTGTTCTTTCTTATGCTCATTAAAAGTAGTAAATGAAATGAAATTAGTTGAATTACGTTAGTCATTATTTGAAAAACTGCGAAACGCGGAACACTAAGAAAGTCGAAATAACAACGATAAGACAATGTGGCTCCCTGCGCAGCGTAATACAAGCCATTCTGTGGATTACGAGTCTGCGCATCTTGCAGGATGGAGCCGCGATACATTCCTCTTCTTCTTCGGGCGATGCTTCGTGCGCTTCTTCAGCCACTACGGCTACGACAAGTTGATACGGGCATCTGGCCGTCACCTGCGAGACTTTCTCGCTGGCATAGACAATCTACACCACCAGATCCGCTTCAGCTATCCGCGCATGCGCAGCCCTTCGCTGCAGCTGCTTCAGGAACACCGCGGCGGCGCGCTCCTACTGTACCGTTCTTGCCGCCGCGGCCTCCACTTCTACTTGGTCGGCCAGCTGGTGCAGGTGGCCAACACCTTCTATGGCATGCGCCTTCAGGTAAGCAAGGTTTCCGTCAAGGCAGTGGCTTCGTATACAGCCGAGTAAACGCCGCCCGCCAGTTGATACCACCGCAAAATAAAACTGAAACTGAAGAAAAGCTTGCGGGTAGGCCAGATTAGACGTGTTATAAAGAGAGCTGTGCTGCAGGGGCATGGACACTATTTAGTAATAATAGAAAGAAAATCTAGAGGTGACCCGAATACTTGACTTAGGTGCCTGGTAATGGCACTCGTGCGTAGGCGTTCGGGTTAACGTTGTGCTTCGCGCTGATTTCAGAGGCCACATAGAAAGAAGCGCGTTGTTGAGGCTCTGCCTGCTGCCGCAACGATCCCATCTGCTCACAATGTTTCCGTGAATGAAATCAATTAATCTTCATTAATTATCCCGACAATTAATTGACCCTTATCCTAAGTAAAGTTATGCGTCGTTATCATATCTATTTAATATAGCTCTTCACTATAACCCGAACCATCTATTTCTATTTTTTAGAAATCTTTTTCTGAATATGCGGGAAACCGGAAGTAAGTGCTCGACCGGAAGTGTTTGAAAGAGAAACAAGAGTGTCACTCGGTGATCGTACCACTAAAAAGAAGAGGAGAATCATGCTGATGCTACAGCTGCGGACCTCTGCAAACGAATCAGAGTGCTTTCTTCCGAAGTGCCCCTCGTCCAACACTGACATTGGAGGCCAACTAGCCTCATGTTTTTTTAAATTTTATTACCTTCGGCAGCTGGTTGTATAGCCAGAGTAGGAGTGATACATTCGGTAAGTGCGGGATTGAAAATCCTTGTCGCAACATACGCGCCAAATCACGTATAACAAAGCATGACGCAATCGCCCACCATCCCCACCCCCTCTAAAAAACAAAAACAAAACAATAAGCAGATGGGAAGTTAAAAACGTCTAAGTTATCCATTACAACTAGTACCGCAGTTTATGGCTACAAAAGAAATAATCAGTCGGATATCAAGATAATGGAGGAGGTTCTGTTGTACTTTTGTTTTATAGAAGATTGAATAGTAGTATATGTCTGTTTTTTTTATCATGCAGACGAAAGATCGTCAACTCCGGTAACACGATGAAATTGGCATCGCTTCAACAAGTCAAGGTGCAAAAAAAAAAGCAAAAAAAGAAAACAGATAGTGCACGTTTTTTTTTTCACTTTGACTTGGTCAGTGACCACAACTTCGTCATGATTGTTTTTTATCGTGTCGTTGGTAAAACTTGCTAAAACGTGCTGCTATATGTCAGTTGGTTCATATATTTTGCATGTTTTAACAGCGCACGCTTTGCACGGGATAAGGTAGCAGACACGAGACAAGCGGTAATCTTGTGTGCTTGTCTTGTGCGATATGACGCTAGTCTACATTCTTGTCCCGTCTAAGTTTTGCGCATGCGAGTAAGAACCAGTTAGACCAACCACACGCCCTGAGATGTCTTCTGCAGTAAGGCCTGGTTTTTGTTTATTTCCCGCTTCTGTTAAACTTTTTTGCCTTCATTGGTGAGATTGTTGTGGCCAACTCAGCGTCGTGTAGGACCTTGGGACTTCGCAGGGGTTTTCTACCTATGCACGGAAAATATTGGCCATTTCGGAACGTCAAAAGTTCAACTTAGACATGCCAAGTATAAATCATTCGCATTAGGAAAATCTTCTCCTGCTCATCACTCGTTTTTCATCGTTTGTTGAATGGTACGTATGTATGTGAGTGCTCCATGTGGTTAAATTGTTAGCTGCAATACAAAGCTTATCTAGTGGCTCATCTAGCGGCAATGTTCAATACTCGTAAACTCTGAACGGTTTCGCCATTCAATCTGTACAAGGAGAATCTGACAACTCAGAAATAAGGCTTACGTCCCGCCACGCGATGGGCTTCGATGTTTGTTGATCTAAGGTTTAAAGCGAGACTTTAATGGGCTTACAAATCTGATCATATACGCAAGTACAAAAGGTAGCAGAGACCCACCTATAATGCATCTTTTTGCTAGCTTGCTCAAACCAGCAAGAGGAGGAGGAAAAGAAAAACGGAAGGACAGGGAGGTTAGCCAGTTCTCAGACCGGCTGGCTACCCTGTGCTGGGGAAAGGAGTAAGGGGAACCAGCAAGACATTTACATTCCAGCTTGGCGGAGACATCAGAGAGTCTATAGACGTCAAATGGTCCGCTACTGTTCCATCCATTATTGTCTTGGGTGACGTCTTTTGAAGCGAGTGATAAGCTGTGCAGCAGAATTTTCTCATTTATGTTATTTTATTTATTAGCTTCGCTGAAACTGAACTCGGTCTTAATACTATAAAAGGGCTGCTCTATTGCAGCTGTGAGAATGGCATATGCATCTTGAACTTATGGCTGTGAAAAGAAAAATTCAAACAGCATGCACAGATGCTCAATGAAAGTTTGCCACGTTTGCAACACATAGTTCCAACATATAGTTCCAACATAATTCGTAGTTTCGCGGCCCATGTTTGTTAGGTATAATATAGTCATAGCAACAAATTTTCATTCATTATCAGCTTGAAAGTGCACCTCTGCAGGCTCGACAACTTTTTCAGGCCACGAAAATACATACGCGTGCATGGTAAATGGTCGCAATCGAGGTGTACGCTCACAAGCACCTTTTTTCCAGAAGTCTGGATGTGGCAAACAAAATAAAGATGAATGGCAATGAAATTTATTGCGAAGATACTGGTGAATACTGAGATCAAGACTTTTCAGTACATGTTATGTCTAGACGGCGTGTTTGGCAGAGATGAAGCACAGGTCAAAATGCACACGTCTATGGTATCCTACACAGTGGCTGAAAGTATACATCTAAAATATATAATTAGTAAATAGTGTTATAGATGTCTATGTTACTGCTTGTTGTAACTCTATAGCCAAAACAAGCCGCATAAAGCTCAAATAATTGGGCAGTAAACCAGTATTGGTTACCTGGGTACTTTTTATAACAACGTGTACCGGTCAGAGCTTCTGACTTTTCACAAACGAAAATCCTTTTGAATTCAGTCCCAGTTCAGAGGCGCGGAAGAGGAGATAACCTTGATGCGTACAACAGCTGGGTAAACATGTAATTAATGTTTCATACGACATTCATTTCGAGAATCACGGAAGTTTCGTCGACTCCATGGAAGATTTCGATACCTCTGTTACTAGTAGCGATGAAAATAAGATGAGGGTCGTAGCTGAGGACTCGACTTCACAAAGTATTTCGTTTGTGACATTCACTATTTACCTGTTATTTTGCATACGTTCTTGGTAAGGATTGGCTGAAGTATGTTCTTACAAACCATTCTATGGTAGCAACTTTTTGTGAATGCGGCTCCTGTTTGAGAAATGTCTAAGTGTATTAAGTTAATCCTATCAGAGAAAAGGATTAAAGTAATAAGTATTCTTGTAAAAAAAAATACGGTGAGCTTGCTTTGAAGTGGCGCTTTACTTTGGATGAACTTCAAGTCTGTACTGCAGCCCGTTTAGTTGACGTGATTATTACGAGCTTATAATTTCTTGCAATAGTATTAGTGCACCTGTGAGTACGTCAGCAACCGATTGGGTGAGGGAGCACAGATGAAATAGATGTTGTGCATGTTGCTGCAATCCTTGAGTGATTATCAGTAGAACAGGTCGGTAACTGGTGCAAAAAGAAATAAGCTGTCGCACCAGGAACGCAGCTGCCTCGCATCGTTTCTTCGCCAAAAGCAAATAAATAAAACAGTGTTTCTTTCCCTGGAATATGAACAAAACCTCTGTTCACCTGCACAAATATCTCATCGAATTTCGCGGAATCTGTAGATTTTTAAATACCGTTCATTTACACTTATGGACACTTCTTGGCCATACCGTGTTCCGCTGAACTCTTCATTAAGTTTCTGCACGACGCAGGTAAAACTATGGTTAACTTATTACTAGAATTATTGCACTACAATAGATCAGGGTATTTTAGTTGCAACGTTTCCCGAACAAAAGAAAAAAAAAGAAGAAAAAGAAATCATGCATAAAGGTTGACAGGAGCAGTCGACCAGTTAAATGTAAAAAGTAATAAAGTATGTAGCTTTGTGTTATACATGATAGGCTAGTATCTTGGTGCATGCGCGTCTTACGCCGCTGACAACGCACAGGCGTTAGGACATGGCAGTGCCAGCCCCAATCATCATGGCCAAAGGCCACCCGCTTTTGTCCGAATTAGCCCTTGATAGTACTTGCTCTTATTAACTTGCGTAAATAAGAAATCAAATGCCTGAACAGTTAGTTATCTCTCACGTAGAACCCACGCGGACCGGATTGATAGGTGCCGCCTTTTGCCTGGGCATGCGCAAATAAGTACTTGTCTCAACTTTTCTTTTTTTTTTTTCCGCCGCTGTGCGCCCTTTCAGTTGTTAGTCGGCGCTTCTCTTGTCCTGTCTTCTCTGTTGTGTCCGTGTTTTGCACGCCTACCGCCTTTTATCATAAATCCCTACCAACTGGCTCAGCTTTCTGTCATTCTGAGCCTGATGCACGATAGTCCCAATCTTGAACATATTGTAAGCGAAGACAATGCAGCCAATAACTGACAGTATTACGGACGAGAGGCTTTAGAGGTTTATTTACGTCTCGAGTCCGCAGAAGAAGTTTGCGGCAACCACGTGTACTAATGCTTGTGCATGGGAGTCGTGCTACAAAGCGCGTTACGTGAATGCGCAGGTGCGCGTGCTGAGCCAGCGCAGCACACCGGAGGGCGCCCAGGCGCTTCTGCGGCTGAGCTTCGACAACGCCGCCTTCACGCTGAACGAACAACGACGACAGCGCGCACAGGAGGGCATTACGCTTCCCGACGTTTCGTGGGGATCGCTGCTGCGTCTGTTCCCGTTCGGCATGCTTGTGGACCGTTGCATGCGGCTCCTCTGGCTGGGACACCGACTGCGCATGGTGTTCGGTCAGGGCGGAGAGGCCTATCCCGGCAGACCAGTGCACGAACTTATGCGCCTGCACCGACCCATGGTGGCCTTCACGTGGGAAAACGTAAGCACTCATCGGTGCATCTAAAGTAGGGGTTGCCGTTTCTGGGCTGCCGTGACGATTCGCAGTGAGTGAGGCAGCGGGAAAGCCCGAAGCCAAGATACAACCGCCATGTCTAAGACCTGACATCGCGCGCCGCCCGATCACGGTAGAATGGGTTTAACGTGGGAGTTTGGCTTAGACGTGTTACATCAATACCTGCGCATTAGAAGCCCATTGGGAGCGAAAAGCGAAATAATATTAACTGTTGGGGTTGAGCGTCCCAAAA